>NC_074683.1:42272969-42445469 GCF_029448725.1 Salvelinus fontinalis | reverse complement strand
AGGTTACCCAGGCAACCTCGGTCTTCGGCCCAGATATGTTGCCTGTCATCACCGGGAACCGGGACGGCTTCAACGTCAGGGTTCCGTTACCAGCAGCGATGTTTGATGCGTTGCCGAGGGAGATCCAGAATGGAATGCTGCTGAGGGTTCAGCCGGTTCTCTTCAATGTGGGAATCAATGAACAGCAGACACTGGCCGAGAAGTGAGTAAACGAGAGAGGAGAGAAGAGGAGAGATGATGAGAGACAAGGAGAGGAAAGGGAAGGAAAGGAGAGTGGGAGAGGTTATAAGAGGACTGAAGGAGATACGGGATAAGAGGAGAGGTAGAGGGAGGAGAGAACAGCAGTACAATGGGAGAGAGAGGGTATTCAGGAAGTGTGTTACCATGGCAATGGCAGCCAGCTGACATTTGTTTTAATACCATATAAGTGATGATGGTTACCTCGAATAATCACGAGCGTCTGGTTATTGTGTGTTTTCGAATCGTGTTTTTTCGATTTGCCAGTACAGACTAGAAATTATTGCAAAAAATGCTATGGTAATTCCTCAACGATGCCAATGATGGAGACTGTGAGAACATTAGGTCTACTCCCTATAGACTGTAAGAAATTCTGATGTGTTGTAGCTTTGCTTAATGAGCAGTACAATTCCCCCTGAAGAAAAATCCAATCTGTCTGTCCATCTATGTGTCTATAGGTTTGGAGACACGTCTCTCCAGGAGGGGATTAACATGGAGAATATGGCTCGACTCAGCTCATACTATGACCAGTTTAAAGAGGTCCTACCTGAGGACTGTGAGTCACACAGCCTCATCTTAACCTCAACCCCTAATAAAATGGTTAACAACCTGGTTCTTAAAATGTACATCAATCAGTGCAATAATAATCCTCTCTCCTCTCTCCAGGCCTCCCTTGTATCCGTAGTCAGACCAGCCTGCCTGAGCTGCTAAAGCTGCTGAGTCAGAACATCAATGCCAGGAAAAGCAAGAACGTAGAGATCCTGTGGCAGGCAGCGGAGGTAGAGACATTCTCTCCTTCTCTTTCTCTCTCCACAATACACTTCTATCGCTAACTGTTGAAGTGAGTTGAAGTCTGCCTGACTCTCTATACTTCCCCATTCCTTCCTCTACTCTCTACGTTCCTCTCCTCACCTTTTCTCCTCTGCCCCCCTCTTCTTTCTCTCTCTCCCTGTCTCTCCCTCCCCAGGCTTGTCGGCGTCTGAACGGAGTGCGTTTTACCAGCTGTAAGAGTGCTAAAGACCGTACAGCCATGTCTCTAACCCTGGAGCAGTGTCTCATCCTCCAGCAGGAGCACGGACTGGCCCCACAGGTCTTCTCCCAGGCCCTCGACTGCATGCGCAGGTCAGCTGGCCACACAACTGCCTGAACAAAACGAGACAATATGTAGTGTTTATCAAGTAAAATTTGAGGAAAGGAAGAATTATGTAAATGTTTATAATAACTTAATGTTTTCATATACCCTCTAACTCATCTCCTTTTACCTTTTAACCAATCATCCCTTCTTTTCTCCTCTCCTTTTCTCTCCTCTCCTCCCCTCCCCTCTCCTTGTCTCTCCTCCTCTCCCCGTTTCCTTCTCTCCTCTCCTTTTCTCTCCTCTACTTTACCCTCCCCTCCTCTCTCTTCTACTTTACCCTCTCCTCCTCTCTCTTCTCATCTCCTCCTCCCAATAGTGAGGGCTGCAGACGAGAGAACACCATGAAGAATGTAGGATGTCGTAAATACGCCTTCAACTCCCTCCAGCTGAAGGCCTTTCCAAAACAGTACCGCCCACCTGAGGGCACCTATGGGAAAGTAGAGACCTGATTGGACAGACCAGCTGCACATCTCTTAAAGTAGCCAATAGAAGGGGAAATGGACTAAATAACATCAACAACAACATAAAAGCAAAAAAACATCACAAAAGCAACTACCCCCTATATATAGTGCTGCATCCCTGTTGGTGATTTAATGTAATCTGTGGTAGATTGTTTGATAGAAGTTCACTCTCTTTTGCGATTAGACTCACTCCGTTATGTCATGACAACCACTACACACACAACAACAACAACAACTTAAGAACAGCTTTTCAAATTGTTTTAGTTTTTATTTAGAAAGGGAAAGGGGAAGGGGGTATACCTTGTCAGTTGCACAACTGAATGCATTCAACCAAAATGTGAGCTCTTATCATAAGGCCTGTGTTCTAACCACTGTCTCTCATGGAACTTTAAAGAGAAAATTCAACTCAAGTACATTTAAAAAGAACAAAACCTTTGTATGCAGAGCATCAAGATCTTACTTGCTCTCACACTCCACTCCTACAACAAGCACAGGGAACTGATGATATACAGAGATCAGACAGAGACATGCTTGTATCTCTGATGTATGAAGACTATTCTATCTTATGTTATTTTGTTATCCCTTTTCTATTTGGTAATATATCTAAATGACAGGGTTCGTGTAAAGTAGAGGGCCAGTATCCTGTGTTTAAGTTTTACAGTAAAGATATTGTGTATGCAAGGCTTGGTAGTCTACTGAGAGGCATATACAGTTACAGTGGTCAAGGTTAATCTTTCACTTGCCACTACAAGTTTGTTTAAAGTTTTACATTTTGTCACTGAGTGCATGGCACAATGCTCCACTATATAAAATGCAAGCATGGATAGATTTTACACACAGCAAACTTAATCCAAAAACAACACAGTTAAATTCTGTGCTCACATGCGTGTAGATTTTAAACTGAAAAGGAATATATTATCCAAATCTTGTACTTCCCCCCAACCCCTCTCTGTTCATGAAGTTGTTTCTGTACAGGTCCAGGTTCTAGATGGTAGGCATATTTTCTGTACATCAGACTATAGACTGAGCCAAACTAGAATATTAGCTTAGAGTAAGGAACAGTGTTATAAGAAATATGAAGAAAGTTCCTGCTCTATTGTATGTCTGCAGTTATTCTTTGTGAGTTCATCTCGTCTCTTATTAAAAGAGCTCCTGGTTGACTTCACGACAGGACCAAAACACAACACTGGCTTATTCATTTTACAACCAATGGAGCGAAAAGGAAGTGTCTGAATGCATGTAGATAGAGAATCTTCACATTATTATTGTACTTTTGGAAATAAGGGACTTGTACACTGCCTGTTTAAAATGGACAGTGTTTTGCGTTAAATTGTACTGTGAACCTTTCACTGGCTTCTGTTTCCATGTCTACCTATAGATTTTATTCTCCATTACAGAGACATTCAAAACATTTGTTTAAATGTTATTTTGCTAAATATCCTTGATGCTGATGCACTGAAAATTGCTGAAAAAAGTAGCCAAAATGCTGCCAGAATTTTACTCATTTAATTTTACATTTTTTTTGTCTTTGTATGTAATGAATGTTATTGAACCACACACTTTCAAGTAGGACCATCTGTATAGGTACAGGCGTTGCTGTAAAATGTGCTTTCATAAACTCTCCTCAGTAACTTGAGCTGTTAAAATGAGAGCATTAAACTGTTTCACCAATTCCTTTGTGACACTTGTAAAGTATCCCTCGGGTCTCTATCGTCTGTCTGTCTGTCTGTCTGTCTGTCTGTCTGCACGCACGCACGCACGCACGCACGCACGCACACACACACAGTTCTAAACTGTCTTGAAAAGGCCTCTTTAAAGGGATAGTTAACCCAAATTACAAAATGACACATTGGTTTCCTTACCCTGTAAGCAGTCTATGGACAAGGTATGACAGCAATCAATGATTTGGTTAGTTTACCTGGCACTGTTTCCACTTGCTAACGTTTTAGCATTTGTGGCATATATGCCTTTCAAGTCATGAGACCGATATTAGCATTATTCGCATATCATGTCCAAATAATCCTAAACTATCTAAAATTGATTGTGAAGCTCCAATAAGACACGTATAGATGTTTTGACGATTATGGGGGGAAATGTCTTATAGTGGTCCCATGACTTGAATGGGATTTGTGCCAGAAATGCTAAATGGGAATTGTACCACAAATACATTTGCAAAATATCCCAGGGAAACTATCCCTAATAAAGCTCCCGGGTCTAGCAATGGCATTGTCACCCAGGAGGCCTTGCTAGCTAGCTACAGTGTTTGATTCATATCAGCCATTTTCTTATAAAACAGCTCAGCTAGCTAGAAAAATTATAATTTGCGATGCTAGCTAACGTTAGCTAGACTCGGGAGCTCATGGGGACATAGCCTTCAGGAACCAGTGGGTTAGATATGATTCCACAATTGGCAACAACAACTGGCTATTAATTCAGCCAATAATGTTCACATCATAGTTTATCCAGTGACCATCGCATTTAGAAGGATAGCTACTGACAGAAATGTATCTGGCTAGCTAGCATGCTGGCTCTCGCTGGAGGATAAATTTCCTTCCGTATATACAGTACCAGTCAAACGTTTGGACACACCTACTCATTCCAGGGAATGCTTTTCCAACAGTCTTGAAGGAGTTCCCACATATGCTGAGCACTTGTTGCCTGCTTTTCCTTCCAACTCATCCCAAACCATCTCAATTGGATTTAGGTCGGGTGATTGTGGAGGCCAGGTCATCTGATGCAGCACTCCATCACTCTCCTTCTTGGTCAAATAGCCCTTACACAGCCTGGAGGTGTGTTGGGTCATTGTCCTATTGAAAAACTAATGATAGTCCCACTAAGCACAAACCAGATGGGATGGTGTATCGCTGCAGAATCCTGTGTTAACCATGCTAGTCAAGTGTGCCTTGAATTCTAAATAAATCACTGACAGTATTTTACCAAATAGGGCTATCTTCTGTATACCAACCCTACCTTGTCACAACTCAACTGATTGGCTCAAACGCATTAAGAAGGAAAGAAATTCCACAAATTAACAAGGCACAACTGTTAATTGAAATGCATTCCAGGGGACTACCTCATGAAGCTGACTGAGAGAATGCCAAGAGTGTGCAAAGCTGTCATCAAGGTAAAGGGTGGCTACTTTGAAGAATCACAAAAATATAAAATATATTTTGATTTGTTCAAAACTTTTTTGGTTACTACATGATTCTATATGTGTTATTTCATAGTTTTGATGTCTTCACTATTATACTACCATGTAGAAAATAGTGAAAATAAAGATAAACCCTGGAATTAGTACTGTATATTTACCCAAAAAAGGTGGCTATTCTGTCTTGTATTTAAATGTTGACACCCAGTAGACTGGAGGCGAAAGAAACGCACACCTGTTTAGCTGAGGTGTTGGCTAGCGGAGTAGAACACTTGGAAAGGAAAAGGAGAGCTGCACACTCTAGGAGCTCAGATGCAATAATTTACTAACCAGCGTTTCAACAGACAAGCTGTCTTCATCAGGGTATAATGACAAACACTGGGAGTCACTAGTTTATAAGAACACACAGGTGTCTGTAATCATGGCCCGGTGTTTCATTTATTTTAATTAACGAGGCAAGTCAGTTAAGAACAAATTCTTATTTACAATGACGGCCTACCCCGGCCAAACCCTAACCCGGACGACACTGGGCCAATTGTGAGCCGCCCTATGGGACTCCCAATCGCGGCAGGTTGTGATACAGCCTGGAATCGAATCAGAGTCTGTAGTTACGCCTCTAGCACTGAGATGCAGTGCCGTAGACCGCTGCGCCACTCGGGGGTGGCTATGTAATACAATTTGGCTACATAGGCCTACAAACTTTACAATGAATAGCGAAATCACAAGAATCACAAGAATGGCTTCAGATCAAAGTCTACTTTGAGACCGAAGGGAGCGAGGGTCGTTCAACTAAAAATCCAGGCAGCCTCCCTTTATAACAATAATTTGTCAAGGTCACCCCTCTCCCAGGGCGGGTGACGTGTTATATAGTGGGCCGCAACTAGGTGACACAGTTAAATTGATCATGTTGTGAGATTGAAGTTACTTTGTTTCACCTGTGCTGACCCAGGTGATATTTAAGAGTGGCTGGCCCAGTGCTCCAGTTGGCTTGAGAGATGTAGAGTGAAAACACCTTTAGTTGACTCTCTCGGTTTGATTTTTTTTAAATAAAAAAATAATCCTTTATCTGGTCTCTCCTGTTTTCATTTTGGTTTGCTTCCTGTCTTTAAGTTTGGTGTGGATTTTATTTTGTTTGTCTCTTCTTGGGCAAATGTAGTTGGTGCTCATGGTGGGTGACTTTTAAGCCTCAGTTGTTGTTGCTAGTTAACTTTCAGTGGACACCCCTTGAGTGTCTTTCAGAACCCCTCCTAAAACCCAACCTGTTTCGTATTGATTGTTGTCAGTGACTCTTTGTATCAGGGCACAAGGCGAGACCCAGATGCAGACACAGGAGGCAGATGGTTGGAGTCGTAGATGTTTATTGATCCAAAAAGGGGTAGGCAAGAGAATGGTCGTGGACAGGCAAAAGATCAAAACCAGTTCAGAGTCCAGGAGGTACAGAGTGGCAGGCAGGCTCGAGGTCAAGGCAGACAGAATGGTCAGGCAGGCGGGTACAGAGTCCATAAACAGGCAACGGTAAAAACCAGGAGGACTAGCAAAAAGCGAATAGAAAAGGCATGCGCACAGGAACTATATGCTGGTTGACTTGGACATAAAAGACAAACTGGCACAGAGAGACAGGAAACACAGGGATAAATACACTGGGGGAAACAAGCGACACCTGGAGGAGGTGGCGACAATCACAAGGACAGGTGAAACAGATCAGGGCGTGACACTTTGTTAGTTCTACCTTCTGTTTGAGTGAGAATTTTGGGTTTTCTTGCTGGAGCACACAAGCTACATTAGCCAACTGGTTAGCTTCTTATGGCTGAGATCCCACTAACGGGATTGATATGACAACAGCCAGTGAAAGTGCAGGGCGCCAAATTCAAACAACAGAAATCTCATAATTAAAATTCCTCAAACATACAAGTATCTTATACCATTTTAAAGGTAATATTTTTGTTAATCTAACCACACACAGTGTCTGATTTCAAAAAGGCTTTACAGCGAAAGCACCACAAATGATTATGTTAGGTCACCGCCAAGTCACAGAAAAACACAGCCATTTTTCCAGCCAAAGACAGGAGTCACAAAAAGCAGAAATAGAGATAAAATTAATCACTAACCTTTGATGATCTTCATCAGATGACACTCATAGGACTTCATGTTACACAATACATGTATGTTTTGTTCGGTATAGTTCATATTTATATAAAAAAATCTCAGTATACATTGGCGCGTTATGTTCAGTAGTTCCAAAAACATCCAGTGATTTTGCAGAGAGCCACATCAATTTCCAGAAATACTCATAATAAACGTTGATTAAAGATACAAGTGTTATACATGGAATTGTAGATCCACTTCTCCTTAATGCAACCGCTGTGTCAGATTTCAAAAAAGCTTTACGGAAAAAGCAAACCATGCAATAATCTGAGTACGGCGCTCAGAGCCCAAACTATCCAAAAATATATCCGCCATATTGTGCAGTCAACAGAAGTCAGAAATAACATGATAAATATTCACTTACCTTTGATGATCTTCATCAGAATGTACTCTCAGGAATCCCAGTTCCACAATAAATGTTGGTTTTGTTCGATAATGTCCATGATTTATGTCCGAATAGCTACGTTTGTTAGCGCGTTTTGTAAACAAATCCAAAGTCACGAAGAGCATTCATTAGGAGCAGAGGAAATGTCAAAAAGTTCCGTTACAGTCAGTAGAAACATGTCAAACGATGTATAGAATCAATCTTTAGGATGTTTTTAACATGAATCTTCAATAATGTTCCAACAGGAGAATTCCTTTGTCTGTAGAAAAAGCAATGGAACGCGAGCTACCTCTCACGTGAACGAGCGTCACGAGCTTGTGGCACTCTGCCAGACCACTGACTCAAAGAGCCCTTATGAGCCCCTCCTTTACAGTAGAAGCCTCAAACAAGTTTCTAAAGACTGTTGACATCTAGTGGAAGCCTTAAGAAGTGCAACATGACCAATATCCCACTGTATCTTCAATAGGGAATGAGTTGAAAAACGACCAATCTCAGATGTCCCACTTCCTGGTTGGATTTTTTCTCAGGTTTTTGCCTGCCATTTGAGTTCTGTTATACTCACTGACATCATTCAAACAGTTTTAGAAGCGTCAGTGTTTTTTATCCAAATATACTAATGATATGCATATATTAGCAACTGGGACTGAGTAGCAGGTCGTTTACTCTGGGCACCTCTAGGCACCTTATTCATCCAAGCTACTCAATACTGCCCCCAGCCAGGGGTAATGTGTAATGTGATATTGTACCTCCTAGCTCAATTGTCCATTGTATATAATCTATATATACACTTGTGTTCCCTCATGTACTCTCTGTATTGATTTGTTGTTAATAATAATAACAAATATGTAAAAAATATATATATACACTGCTCAAAAAAATAAAGGGAACACTTAAACAACACAATGTAACTCCAAGTCAATCACACTTCTGTGAAATCAAACTGTCCACTTAGGAAGCAACACTGATTGACAATAAATTTCACATGCTGTTGTGCAAATGGAATAGACAAAAGGTGGAAATTATAGGCAATTAGCAAGACACCCCCAATAAAGGAGTGATTCTGCAGGTGGTGACCGCAGACCACTTCTCAGTTCCTATGCTTCCTGGCTGATGTTTTGGTCACTTTTGAATGCTGGCGGTGCTTTCACTCTAATGGTAGCATGAGACAGAGTCTACAACCCATACAAGTGGCTCAGGTAGTGCAGCTCATCCAGGATGGCACATCAATGCGAGCTGTGGCAAGAAGGTTTGCTGTGTCTGTCAGCGTAGTGTCCAGAGCATGGAGGCGCTACCAGGAGACAGGCCAGTACATCAGGAGACGTGGAGGAGGCCGTAGGAGGGCAACAACCCAGCAGTAGGACCGCTACCTCCGCCTTTGTGCAATGAGGAGCACTGCCAGAGCCCTGCAAAATGACCTCCAGCAGGCCACAAATGTGCATGTGTCAGCATATGGTCTCACAAGGGCTCTGAGGATCTCATCTCGGTACCTAATGGCAGTCAGGCTACCTCTGGCGAGCACATGGAGGGCTGTGCGGCCCTACAAAGAAATGCCACCCCACACCATGACAGACCCACCGCCAAACCGGTCATGCTGGAGGATGTTGCAGGCAGCAGAACGTTCTCCACGGCGTCTCCAGACGCTGTCACGTCTGTCACATGTGCTCATGTGCTCAGTGTGAACCTGCTTTCATATGTGAAGCGCACAGGGCGCCAGTGGTGAATTTGCCAATCTTGGTGTTCTCTGGCAAATGCCAAACGTCCTGCACAGTGTTGGGCTGTTAGCACAACCCCCACCTGTGGACGTCGGGCCCTCGTACCACCCTCATGGAGTCTGTTCCTGACCGTTTGAGCAGACACATGCACATTTGTGGCCTGCTGGAGGTCATTTTGCAGGGCTCTGACAGTGCTCCTCATTGCACAAAGGCGGAGGTAGCGGTCCAGCTGCTGGGTTGTTGCCCTCCTACGGCCTCCTCCACGTCTCCTGATGTACTGGCCTGTCTCCTGGTAGCGCCTCCATGCTCTGGACACTACGCTGACAGACACAGCAAACCTTCTTGCCTCAGCTCGCATTGATGTGCCATCCTGGATGAGCTGCACTACCTGAGCCACTTGTGTGGGTTGTAGACTCCGTCTCATGCTACCACTAGAGTGAAAGCACCGCCAGCATTCAAAAGTGACCAAAACATCAGCCAGGAAGCATAGGAACTGAGAAGTGGTCTGTGGTCACCACCTGCAGAATCACTCCTTTATTGGGGGTGTCTTGCTAATTGCCTATAATGTCCACCTTTTGTCTATTCCATTTGCACAACAGCATGTGAAATGTATTGTCAATCAGTGTTGCTTCCTAAGTGGACAGTTGGATTTCACAGAAGTGTGATTGACTTGGAGTTACATTGTGCTGTTTAAGTGTTCCCTTTATTTTTCTGAGCAGTGTATATTTGGCAACACCGCTCCGGCCGCCATATTGGGATGCAGCGCACGGATGGCCCAACCCGGAAACGAGAGAAAGGCATATGACGGCGGCAAGATTATCGAGATTAAATGTTGAAGGAGCATTGGAGTGTGTTCATCTTTACTGTAGACATACACGGAGATTAGCGGAAAGCAGGTGCATATACATTTATTTTGTATTAAATCCTTACGAATATTAATTTAAAGCGAGGCCTATGGAGAGTTTATGCCATAACTTTGGGTCAACTTTATTCGTTCAACCAGTACACAGACTCCCAAATGTTGTGTTCCCGTAGATAATATGTATGGAATGCCGTTTGGGTCTTTACGTGTAAAAAAATATATTTGACGTGTCTAAATAACCTTTTAATTTGACACGTCAAATAACACAATTATATTAGAATGTTGTGTGTGATGAATTTGCACTTGTAAACCAAGCGCCACCACTATCAGTAGCACCCAAAAGTCTGCTACAAGCACACACTGGCCACGAACGATGTGTTTACAATAACACGATGGTAATAAGGCATTATTTGTTCGACCGCAATTTCTGGGGTAGCTAGTTTTAGCTTGGTACATAGCGAGCACCAATACAACCAGCCTGAAAACAATGACCAGTGGAAACTGCAGTCATTTTCATTATCATTAACAGTGATTTAGGAATCCTTGTGAGTAAGTATTAACTAGGTAGCCACTTGTTGTTCGCCTATTGAAATTCAGTTCATTAAAATAATTAGCTAGCCAGCTACTTAAGCCTGTTGCCCAAAGCTAACGTTATAAGCATTGCCTTCAAAATAAAAGTACCTATTTGAAAGTGACGCAGAAGGTTACAATTGGTGGAATTATGCCACATTTAGACTAGATAATGTTAAACAAGGTTGGAATGTGGAGCAATGAAATGGGTCACCAGTCTACTCGGTGACACCCTCAGAACACAACTGTGAAGAGTTTATGCAAATGTTAGTGTTGTAGCTCTTATCGCAGGACTGTGACTGAAATCACCTCCCCAGTCAGCCTATTGTGTGTATTGACATTCATATTGCACTGTACAGCTGTACCTAAGGATTGGGGTTCAATTAAATGGGTTATCAGTCTACTCAATACCCAGTATATTTTTTCCCAACATCCTCCTCAGTTATCAGACTCCAAAACATCCATGCAGTATTGTTTTTCCTCTTGAATGGTGTTCAATACACATGGGTTGATAATAAATGTGTCTCAATTCAACGTTGTTTCAGATGTTTCTCTGGGTGTCACTGAGTGGACTGATACCCTATGTCATTGATCCACAATCCATAGGTAAGACTGTACAGTGAAATAAGTATGCCCCCAATGCAATTCTAAAGTCCAATACATCCAGTTTGATTTCAACAGCTTTGTGTCAAGTGAACAAATTATTGTATATTGTTGATTTTATATAACAACATTTCAACCTCGTTTAGCATGATCTATTCAATTATGGCATAATTATATTTGTATTAATTTCTATCGCTGTCCATTACATACTGTAATGAAACAGCAGGGAGCAGGTCTCGAACCCTCGACCTCCTAGCCCGAGGTCCGGCGCGCTATCGACTGTGCCGCAAAAGCATGCTCAAGCGGCAGAGTCGATTTCCGCGCTTATAAACCCAGGGTCGTTACAATACTTTTATTTTGAAGGCTAACCGCAAAGTCCACTATTGTGGCCAGCTTCACATAAATGGGTCCGACAACCATTAATCAAATGAGAACTGTTTTATAAATGAGGGTTATTTTAAATGATGACACCTAGCTATGTTAGCTAGCTAACTATAATTACTGAAACTGATTATGTCGTTTTGCTGTGTTTTTGGGAAAGAACATTGTTTGCATCCATGAGTTAGCTAGCTTTCTTTTATGACCAGCACTGTAAGTGCGCGAGACAACTTTACCAGCATCATTGCATGCGTACCAATGAATCGTTTTTCATATGAAATACGAGTGATAGTGTAATCAATGTGTAATAACTACGTTAAAAAAATGATGAACGCGTTAAATTATTATATGACGTGGAGTCATATTCAGGTCCTGATTGGTCAACTATGGAACGCATAGTCAACAAGCTTATTTGACACGTCAAATCGTGTATCTTTTTTGACATGCAAAGACCCAAATGGTTCCATAAATATTCCCCAAATTCAGAGGCTGTTTACATTCAGCGAAAGATTTGTGCATTCAGACTCGCTGCCATGTGCGCAGTTGTATTGCCTTTGACAGGTTCAATAGCACCACTGTTGTTATAAGGTTACACCGTCTTTTTCAAGGTGCATATGCAGAAGTCGCACCACTATTCCCTAGTTGCTAAAATTCTAAGAGTGCATAATTTCCATTTATGTGACAAATTAATCAAAATATTGTATTTTCAGCTGTTTGAAGCTGGTGTACAAATCCAAACTGAAAAGACGCAAAAACGTAAAGGCCACTAGAACGCGTTTGGCATGTGTGTTTTTCTGTTGCTCATTTGAAAAACGAGATGTCAGCCTTGGAGGTGTTTCCTGGCCGATTCTCAAGTTTTTTTAAAAAGTGCTTGTGTAACAGTCGTCTCACTATGCAATTGGATAGAGAAATCACCACAGCTGTTCACCACATGTTAGTGGGAAAATGGACAAATCAAAACCCAACCTGCATTTACCCTTTGTGACGCAGTGAAGTTCCGAACTCCGTTTTAGAGAGACTGACTTTATTACCAAAATTAACCAATTTACACTTTATAGTCAATTTTGACACTATAATAACTGACTCATATCAATGCCACAGGGCGTTTTCAAAGGGATTTGTTGCTTTTTAAAGCCAAGTATTGAAAATAGCTCAGAACAGTTTTACTGCTTCTTAGACCTGCCTTCAATGAGAATGACATACCTATAACTAACATGTCTATGTGAATTTGTTCGGTTGCCTAAAAAGTTACATATTGCAGCTTTAAATAATATTGATGTGTTTACACAATAAAACTCTATACTGTAGCAGACTGCAAATCATACAGGAATTCAAGCCATTCAGACTTCTGCATGATCATTCATTCAGTCTTGTTCTTCTCTAGTCCTGATTGTGGAGACACATTCGATTTACATAGGGAAAAAAACTAAACATCCCTTGTCTGTCAAGGAATGTTGAATACAATTATATTTGAACTGAAGATTGTCAGTGGAGTTGATCCTTCAGTGGGTCAAAATTTTAGACAAAATATCCACAGGAAAGTATTAATATACCGACTTCAAAACACAAGTCTTTGTCTGTAGCAATCAATATTTGTTTGCTCGTGATCTAAGGCACATGCACAACTCCACGGACAAGAAGCGCATGCTCCCGATGCATGCATACCGAAGTCTTGCAGGTGTTTACACGGTTTTGCCCATGTGCCAGGTGATACACTACCAGTGGTTAAGTAATACTTATCCTGGGGATATTTTATCTGAAATTTCATCCCACTGAAGGACCAAGCGCTCAGACAACCGGTAGAGAAAGTTGAAATGTCATTTTATTAAACATTCTGTCCTTTAGGAAACTTTCCAAGTTTTTGCAGTGGCTTGTTTAACTGTATACCAACAATTGGTATCTCAGTCTGATTTATTAGGCAAGTTCTCCTCTAGTTTATAGTCACTGACTTCACTCCTCCCTCTCTTTCTCAACCCTCCTGGCCGCTCAAAGGTTCCCAGTTGCATGTGACGGACACCTGTTAGCCAGGCCAAGAGGAGTAGCAGCCTGTCCACACCGACACAGCCCAGTCCTATTCTATTCAACTACAGGTAGGCTGTACCTCTATTCTAGGATGTCATGTACACACTTCATATGATTGTTGGTGGGTCCTGTGTGATTATGCTGTCCCACTTCATTGTAATTCTAAATCCCAGGCCACTGAATAATATGGGCATGGTCGATGTTGTCTTTATTGCAATTGTGCAACAATAACTGCAGATGATCAGATCTCACAATACCGGGACAGGTGTGAACATATTGAGACACTGCTGAGAGAGACTGTGAGATGCAGGTTTGCTTTTATTGCCATGAGTCTTGTCCTAGAGGCAGAACTGAGTGATTTCCCCATAGATAGGCCAGCTGTAAAGTAAAAATGAATGAAAACAAAAATGTGCTTTTTGGTCTTAATTTAAGGTTAGGCTTAGCAGTGTTGTTAAAGTTAGGTTTAAAATCAGATTGTATGACTGTGGCTGTGCCAGCTAGTGACCACTCTGCAGTGCTAACCTGCTTGTGAGACAGGCAAAAAGATCATAGAGGTTAATGGACTCATACTGGAGCCTAGAACACAGCCTGATCAGAACACACCGAGACAGCAGAGTCAGACCATGCATGTAATAAGGAACATGTGTGTTGTTCCATTATCACGTGCATGGTCTGACTCTGGTATCTCGTTGGGTGAGAGGTTGTTCAACTTGAATGAATAAATAAATCAGACAGTACCTCAGTTACCTTTTTAGTTAAAAAAAACATAACTAGGCTACTTATTGAAAGCTTGGATCAGACTGCAATTTGAATATTAATGGGTGTTTCAGTTTAGAAACATTGACCAATTCTAAGATTGAATCCAATATTTCTGTTCCTGTGTTAATGTATCATAGTGGTTAGGTTATATGTTTTGATCTGTCCCTGTGTTAATGTATCATAGTGGTTAGGTTATATGTTTTGATCTGTCCCTGTGTTAATGTGTCATAGTGGTTAGGTTATATGTTTTGATCTGTCCCTGTGTTAATGTATCATAGTGGTTAGGTTATATGTTTTGATCTGTCCCTGTGTTAATGTGTCATAGTGGTTAGGTTATATGTTTTGATCTGTCCCTGTGTTAATGTATCATAGTGGTTAGGTTATATGTTTTGATCTGTCCCTGTGTTAATGTGTCATAGTGGTTAGGTTATATGTTTTGATCTGTCCCTGTGTTAATGTGTCATAGTGGTTAGGTTATATGTTTTGATCTGTCCCTGTGTTAATGTATCATAGTGGTTAGGTTATATGTTTTGATCTGTCCCTGTGTTAATGTGTCATAGTGGTTAGGTTATATGTTTTGATCTGTCCCTGTGTTAATGTGTCATAGTGGTTAGGTTATATGTTTTGATCTGTCCCTGTGTTAATGTGTCATAGTGGTTAGGTTATATGTTTTGATCTGTCCCTGTGTTAATGTATCATAGTGGTTAGGTTATATGTTTTGATCTGTCCCTGTGTTAATGTGTCATAGTGGTTAGGTTATTTGATCTTTCCTTGTGTTCTGTGTCTCAGGCTCCAGTATGAGTAGTAAGAAGCTGCTGGTGGATGTGGACTGTGGGGTGGATGATGCTCAGGCTATCATGATGGCACTGGCCACCCCTTATGTAGAGGTCCTGGGCATCACCTGTGTCCATGGTAACACCAATTTGGAGAACGTGTGCAAGAACACGCTGCGGGTGCTTCAAGCCTGCAACAGACTGGAGGTATAGTGCTGTTCATTTTTGGTAGACAATGCAAGTCCCTTTCAATTAGATTATATCGTTTATTTAGCTAAAATTGTCTTTGTTGAAGTAAACAAGCACCCAATGGGATACAGGGAATGTGCTTATATCATCACGATATATAGAACATGCATTTAACGGTAAAGCTTATACATTGTGTACAAAACATTAGGAACACCTGCTCTTTCCATGAGACTGACCATGTGAATCCAGGTGAAAGCTATGATCCCTTATTGATATCACTTGTTAAATTCACTTCAATCAGTGTAGATGAAGGAGAGGAAACGAGTTAAAAAAATGACTTTTAAGACTTGATACAATTGAGACATGAATTGTCTATGTGTGTTGTTCAGAGGGTGAATGGGCAAAACCAAACATTTAAGTGCCTTTGAACGGGGTATGGTAGTAGGTGCCAGGCGCACCGGTTTGTGTCAAGAACTACAATGCTGCTGGGTTTTTCACACTCAACAGTTTTCTGTGTGTATCAAGAAAGATCCACCACCCTAAGGACATCCAGCTAACTTGACACAACTGTGAGAAGCATTGGAGTCAACATGGGCCAGCATCCCTGTGGAACGCTTTTGACACCTTGTAGAGTCCATGCCCCAATGAAATCAAGCTGTTCTGAGGGCAAACTCAAATGTAGGAAGGTGTTCCTAATGTTTTGTACATTCGGTGTATAGACTAATGTATGCACCCTTACACAGAGGGGAAGAGATCACATGATGGGGAAGGATGCGATGATAGTCTGTTGACCTCTCTCTTCCTCTTTGACAATACACTGTTGTACTCTGTCTCAGACACATGACTGTGGAGCTCTACCCAATTCTAGAGCTCTGGAAACTGAGATCTGATTTGACATAATGTTCTGTTTACAACAGTAGCACATAGACAAATCATCATTGTGGAGAGGCTGGAGTTTACATCAAACGTTGCCATGACAAAAACAAAGTAGTTGGTTTAAGAAACAGATTGGCACCCAGACTAGTTTTTGACTCCGTGTTTTGGGATGCCCACTTACATAAGCTGGGCTCTTGAATTCATAGCAAGTGAAAGTGTAGAGGGAATACTATAAATGTTGCGATTTGAAACTATTGCATTCAGGGTTCTGACCTATGTTCTGTGTTCTAGATCCCAGTATTCCGTGGTGCTGCCAAGCCTATCCTGGGGAATGTGATCAGTGCGGGAAACTTCCATGGTCAGGACGGGTTGGGGGATGCTCCAGACCCAAACGCTCCGGGGCTGGACATGCTGCAGATGGAAGGAGCGGTATCTGCACTGATCCGGATAGTCAACGAAAACCCTGGAGAGGTGAGAGAGCAGTAGACGCAGGCTACTCAATATGTGTTGTGTGTCCCTGTTGTAAATGCAGGTGTTTCTCCCAGGTATCTCTGGTGGCCACGGCTCCCCTCACCAACCTAGCTCTGGCTGTAAGAATGGAGCCATCCTTCCCCAGCAAACTTAAAGGCCTTTACATCATGGGAGGCAACACAGAGTGTAAGGCTGTGATTTATTTGCTTCAGAAGATCAACTTATCTAGTCTACTAATAGTAAATAGATAAATGGGTCAATTGCCATAGGTTTTAATAATGTGGTACCTGTCTTCAGCCAGAGGAAACACCACAGTGTGTGCAGAGTTTAACTTCGCTGCCGACCCGGAAGCAGCTTACATCGTACTGAATGACTTCCTGTGTCCCACTTACATAGCCAGCTGGGAGTTCACCTGCCTCAGCAAGCTGCCCTGGGTAACATTCATTTTATGTAATCAATAAATTATGAAACACTACCTTCCACATTATGATTGATGTTGTTTTCCTATTCTGGTTCCACCTGACAGTCGTGGTGTGATGACTGGCTGGCCCAGGAGTCAGAGAAGGCTCGCTTCATGGCCCAGATCTTCCGCCACAGTATGGAGGAGTCGTACAGTGAGCGCTCCCAGGCGGAGATGATTGACGGCATGGGCTTTGTGTCATGTGACTCCTACGCCATGGCGGCAGCTATCGACAACACCTTTGTCACAGAGAGCGACCACATGGCGGTGAGCGTGGAGCTGACGGGCACACACACGCGTGGCATGATGATCCTGGACACACTGGGCATGCTGAAGAAGACTCACAAGGCCTTCGTCATGAAGAAGGTGAACATGGTGAGGTTTGAGCAGATGATGATGGACGCTCTGAAGTAATCTCTAGGTCTGCTACAGCTAACCACTAGACTGTAGAAGTAAACTAACCACTACACGTGAGCAGATGATGATGGACGCTCTGAAGTAATCTCTAGGTCTGCCACAGCTAACCACTAGACTGTAGAAGTAAAAAAACAACTACGGGAACGCTCTATGGGACCGTAACCAGGGAAAAGTGACAACTCCAACCTCAACCAGTCAGCCCAAGATCGTGGACGTTAAGGCAGCCCCCAACACCTCTCTGATTGAGGGGTTGGGTTAGATGTGGAAGACACATTTCGGTTAAATTCATTCAGTTGTGCAACCCGTTTCCCTTTTACTGTATTGTCAGCTCACGTTGATGTTAAGAATCATGCCTTGTCATTTAGATAAACATTTTTTAATAAATCGATTGAATTACAACTCATACCAGCAGTCGTGTGCAGTAAACACTCCATTATGTCACAAGCACATTCGCAACACTTCATCTGTTTTATTGATACATTTATTACACCCAGTTGTTCAAAACAGATGCACAATTTAGAAATCTATCTTCAGAGCAGTCAAGGGGAAGGACAGTCCTGGGTATAATCATTACGCCAATTCTATTGCAAAACGTTTCACAACAGAAACCGTTTAGGAGAGTTTCTATTAGACAAATTCAGGTAGGTCCCTCCCCGTTTCGTTCTGTTTCCAATTGGTTCTTAAATGGTAAAAATTGTCCGTAATGAATACTCCCCTGCTTTATAGAGTTTCTAGAAGTTTGCTCATTGCAGAACAAGGAAGCAGAAATACAGCCCAGCATAGAGTTCTCCCACACACATGCAAATGTCTTTAGTTGTAATTGTGGTAGGCCTATTCACAGCAAACCTTTAGTTTCTACCTATCATGGCAGGAGGAAAAAAGTCTACCACACATTCTTTGATCACTATATCCAGTGGTGGAAAAGTACTCAGTTGTCATACTTGAGTAAAAGTAAAGATACATCAATAGAAAATGACTCAAGTAAAAGTGAAAGTCACCTAGTAAAATACTACTTGAGTAAAAGTCTAGTATTTTGTTTTAAATATACTTAAGTACAAAAGTAAATGGAAGTTAAAAAATGTTGTTTTGAACACTCGGAAGTCGGATATTTCCCGGTTTCCAGTTGTCTTAAACGTGGCATAACTATGGCGTCAAAACCGATCCAAAAGACGAACAAGCACTAAATGACGCGGGCGAGCAAGATGAAACGTCATTGCATGAGCAAACGCGGAGTCGAGAGAGAAGAAAATGGTCAAGCCAGCAGAGGACGGGTCCCGCGAGTGCACAGACTGTCAAGAGTGACAATTAAACTTGAGAGTTTACAAGTGCGACTTTAAGTAAGCAGAACATTATTGTCACAGATCAACAACAACAAAAAATATTGAACTATAAGAAAATAAACGTGAATTAAACGTATACATTTTGGGGGGGAACGCTTTAAACTGCACCACCAGAAATAGTAATTTGTCATTGTCAAGTTTTCGCTCTCAATTGATAAAATTGCTCTCTCTCAAGGCTTGTCACCTTTGGCAGGGTTTCCAGATCTAGCTTAAAATGTATAACCCAATGACAAAACTCACTCAAAATGTTTTTTTTTCGCAGCAAGAGCAGAGTTGCCACATTAATCCAATATTTTTCCCCCCAGAACTTTATCGAGCGAATTAAGGAATATCAACGTACTTTTTAACAGCATAGGCTAAGAAGCAACATTCTGTTTTCCATCAAAATTATAATTCTTGCGAGTTTAAGAATGTCACAAGAGAAAAGATAAATCGCCCTTATTAAACACTCCAGATAATTGTACTTGTTTTGACTGCTATGATTAAACAACAAGGCCAGAGGAGGTGACCAATATACCACGGCTAAGGGCTGTTTTAGGACATAGCCCTTAGCAGTGGTATATTGGCCATATAAGACAAACCCCCGAGGTGCCTTATGGCTATTATAAACTGGTTACCAATGTAATTAAAACAGTTTAAAAAAAAATGTCATTCCCGTGGTGCATGGTCTGATGTACCATGGCTTTCAACCAATCATCATTCAGGGCTCAAACCACCCAGTTTATAATTGCAAACAAATCCTGTCTGCACATGTTCATAACTACACTCTCCGACAGGAGAGTTTGAGTGATGAAAGTTGGACTAGGATCTCAAAATCTCTGTTCAAGAAACACTTGGACGAATTTCAAAAAACGAATGTTAGGCTATTTTCTGGCAATTGTGCCATTATGATGTGCCAGATGTTAAGACTACAACCCGTTATAAAAATCCCATTTGCGAGATTGACTTGTTATTTCAATAGGCATAGGCTATTGACTCAAATCTGGGTTTATAATAGCAATTCAACTTTGCCATGGTTTGCTGAGCTAGATGCGAGTAGCATATAGCCCCTGATATGCCAATATCTAATTTCAGAGAAAAGTCCACATTGAAACTGACATTAAATGTGGAGAATGCCA
Source organism: Salvelinus fontinalis (assembly GCF_029448725.1). Taxonomy (NCBI): domain Eukaryota; kingdom Metazoa; phylum Chordata; class Actinopteri; order Salmoniformes; family Salmonidae; genus Salvelinus; species Salvelinus fontinalis. The sequence continues at coordinate 42,425,408 of NC_074683.1, read as the reverse complement.
CATCTGCGATAGAACTGTGGCCATGATCACAATTGATACATATCAATTTAATTAACTTAACATGGCCATTCATTATTGCATAACACAAGGCTACAACAAAAAATGTAGTTATATGCTATTTATTAAATCCGTTTGCCAGCTCCAGGTAGGCTACACAAGTGGCACAAATTGATTTGCAATGACTCCAGTGATAACGTCATTTCAAACATATTTATTGTATCAAATAGTAAGCTACGTAGCCTACAATGGTAAAAAAAATGAATGGCCTACTTGATGGCCAAAATATGCAAATGTTACCCTATCATTCTCCACGTGTAATGTCATTTTCATTGTGGAATTTTTCCCATAACAGAAGCACGGGAGGGAATTCCATAACTTCCACTCGCACAGCTCTCCAGACCCTATAACTGAGCATGAGTAAATCCTTCGTTTGATACGGTTATCAATAAGAAAAGTCGACATTAGAATGCAGCTTACTTTAAACCACCTCTGAGCGAATTTATCTAAATAGCTACAGGGCACCTAAAGTCGTTTTCCAATGCTTTGTGGCGATTATATCAGTTCTAGCGGGTTAATATGTTTTATGGAAAAAGGCTGTCTCCATAATAACCAATCTAAATAGCCTACCTTCAACTGGTAAAAAGTTGTCACGACGTGCGCGCTGCTCTGTTTCCATGACAGCTGCAGCTGTCTCTCAACTCACACACCCCCCTCAAGCCCTCCCCACCATTCATTCACTCACTCAGTTACAGCCTGCTCACTGCCTGATAGTTAGCAGCAGCAGGTATCTGAAATATATATGTGTTTTTAAAGAGAATGCCATTGCGGCCGCGGTGCAATTTAAAAGTAGCCCAAAAACTTGCCACCGCAACCAATACATTTTTCAAAGTATCCCAATTCACAAGAAAACTACGAACATGACAAGCCTGACCTTTGGTATGGATTTCAGTCTGATGGAAGGCGGGTTTACAGACGGGTGCGTGTCTAGAAACTTTAGATTGGCCACTTTCACTGGTGTGACGGAAGAACTAGCTACATTTCTGCCATTGTGTTGTGATTGGCTATAACGAGCCTTCTGTTTATGATGCACTTCAAAGCCGTCTGTTTAGCTAGATAGCCGGTTGAGCAATAAGTGCCGAACGACTTGAGGAACCCAGCAGCTTGATAACCAAATTAATTAGGAAATAAACTATAATGGGTACACTATACCTTGCTGCAGCACTCTCTCAACGCACACACCCCTCAAGCCCTCCCCACCATTCATTCACTCACTCAGTTACAGCCTGCTCACTGCCTGATAGTCAGCAGCAGCAGGTAACAGTGAAATATATAGATTTGTTTTTAAAGAGAAATGGAATGGCGGCCGCGGTGCAATTTAAAAGAAGCACAAAAACCCTCCAGCAATACATTTTCACCCGCGACATCGTTTTCAAAGTAAGCCCTGTCCCAATTCTCAGGAAAACCACGAACGTCGCAAACCTGACCTTTGGTTTGGATTTCAGTCTGATGGTTGGGCGGGTTTACAGTCTAGACACCTTAGATTGGCCACTTTCACTGGTGTGATGGACGAAGTAACAAATTCCTACCATTGGCCAGTCCAGCGTTGTGATAGGCTATTACGAGCCTTCTGTTTGCGATACACTGCAAAACCGTCTGTTTAACTAGATACTGTAGTTCGGCACTTAGTGCTCAACCCGACTACTTGGAATACCCAGCAGCTTGATAACCAAATGAATTGGGAAATAAATTATAATAGGTACACTATACCTTGCTCTATCAACGCACACCCCTCAAGCCCCACCCACCATTCACTCACGTTGAGTGGAATGTACTTGCTAAACTTAGCTAATTACTTATTAGCCAGCATAACGAAAAGCGGTCAGCTTTTTTCCACATACAATATGTACACTTTAAACTGCAGGTAGCCTACTGGTTAAGAGGATTGGGCTGTTCTTCCAGGTCGCCGATTCAAATCCCGAGCAGACTGAAAAATCTGTCAATGTGCCCTTGAGCGAGGCACTTTGCCCTATTTGCTCCTGTATGTTGCTCTGGATGCGAGTGTCTGCTAAATGACTAAAATGTAAACAAATACGCTAAATGATGCATATAATAGGAGTGCAAAGAGCAATGTGTAGTTTTGGGATGATAGTGCAGGGTGCATAGTCTGTGGATGAATAGTGCAAAGTCCATGGATGAGAGGACCAGGTGGACGGTTGGTGAGGGCCATGGCACAGGGGAAGAAACTGTTCTGTGGCAGGAGGTTTTGCCAGAGGGAATGCTTGGAAGAGGGGGTGGAAGGGGTCGGCAATTAACTTTCCAGCACACTTCCTTGCCTTCGATTTGTGCAGGACAGCCAATGACCCTCTCAGCAGACCAGACAATCCGTTGCAGTGATGGAGGTGGTGAGGATGGACTCGTGGTCATTTAGAACTGAATCAGTACACACAGCATTCAAAGGAGGGCTGAGAACAAAACACCGTGCATTCACCAAAAATTGTACTGTGGAAAACAGATTTTTTAAAATAGTAATTGACTGATAAAGAACTACTATTATCTATAGTTGACATTGTTTTATTGTATAGTCAGTAATAGAGTCAAATTGCATAGGGAGTCTCATCAGAGCAGATGTTAATCAGCAAGCCAGAGCACAAAGTAGAACAAAGATTTACAGTAAGTGCGAACAGAATAAATGTATCATTTGACATAAGATTCCACCTAAAACAATGACATAAGCCCTGTCCCAATGAATCTTTGCTCAACTCTTCACTTCCTTCTCAAAACCCATTGGAGGAGGTCTTAGGCAAGGAACTTTGGGTCATCTCCTCTTATGGTGGTTTTAGGAGGCGGCGCGATGGTCAGTCCTTGCATCCATAACGGTGTCTATGAATTTGAGAGCAGTTACATTTCTCCAGACCCATCCCTCAGCTTTTTACTAAACAGGGACAAGAAGAATGCATTGTTATTGTTTCAACTGCTGATTGCCGCTTTAAGAAACAAATAAATGAGCATACAAGTATGTTTAAGCATACATGACTGTTGAGTGTGGTGCAATACCTTTAACTCCCAGGTGCAGCAGAGCTGGCACACAAAAAAATGACTTTGCGGCCGATGTCTTGACCACACTCTGGCTGTCCTCAAGAAAACGGTAGCCCTAGAAGGTGTCCCAGGTACTGTTTGTGGCCATGTCACCTCTCAGAACCAGTGAAGATCTCCAGGTTTTCAGTCGGGCATCAGCTTAATCTATAGAGGTCAGAACAACACAGGAGATGGAATTAGATTTAGTATGGAGTCAAAGTCCCAAATTACAATCCATAGACATTTGTAAAAAGGTAAACAAAAGTATGACAATGTTGTTTGAGGAAGGTGGAGCGATACATATGTGCAAAGTTGTTTAATTAATGCATATGAGTTGATGATGAGATGAGATGAGTTGGTAGTCACCACCGTATTTGTGAGAGTGCAGTAATTTCTGAATCTTGATATGTAGTAAATATTTCAGGTAAAAAAAAATCATCTTCTCTAATTAATTTAATACGTGCGGGTTCTGCTCACTCACTCGTAAACTCTCAAATGTAATTTGCGATCACCACACCGGTCTACGCCCCTTGACCCGTCCTCTGCTCGCTCGACCACATTTCTTCTCTCTCGACTGAAGCGTTTGCTCACGCAATGAGGTTTCATCTTGCTCGCGCGCGCCATCTAGTGCTCATTCGATATTTGGATCGGATTTGACACCATATACATGACTCGGAATTAATCAGGCTGGTGCAGAAAGCTGTGCACTTTGCAATGGAAGTGTGGCTTAGCCAACCAACACAATTAATGGTAGGCCTACGCTTTAAAATAAAGGATGGTATACAAGTTAAACCAGGGGTGTCAAACTCATTCCACGGAGGGCCTAGTGTCTGCAGGTTTTTGTTTTTTCCTTTCAATAAAGCCCTAGACAACCAGGTGTGGGGAGTTCCTAACTAATTAGTGATGTTAATAAATCAATCAAGTATAAGGGAGGAGCGAAAACCCGCAGACACTCGGCCCCCCGTGGAATGAGTTTGACACCTGTGAGTTAAACTGTCAACGTTAGCTAGCAGCCTGGTCCTCAGTTAGGCTTTCCTAACGTTACAACGCAGTCGTGTTGGAGACATGCGTTGATTCCAAAGCATACATGCCCTACCACCCTGTCCTCGTAGCATTTAGGCATTGTGTTGTACTTACATTTAAGACAGCTATCGGATCAATTACGCAAGAAATGTATAAGAAAATACTATTTGACACGGTCGTAGTTATGCAAGCCACCATATTTAATTCGCAAAGTATCCTGGGAATACGGAAGTGAACTAGATGCATGCTGGGAGTGTTTGTAGTTCCTGTAAAAAAAAAGAAAAGTTAACGATTGTAACGTACTTTTTCAAGTCTACTGCTAGGGGCCACTCAAGGCTCACATAACATCAAAAGGAGCACGATGGCAAGGATAACTCAAATATAGCAACTTTGTCTCCAACATGTTGATGCCATCTCATTGATTTGAAACTGTCTGGCTGGCTGGTTCCACATGGATGTGTGGCTGATGGTGATGAGCCATTCTCCTGTCAAACAGCGACTACATTACTTGAAATCACGAAACCAAGGCAGAAAACAGATGGGCATGAATTGTTTCAACAAGTTTGATTTATTTAAAATGATGAGAATGTACATCCATGTCAAAAGCAGAGGCAGACATACTAATGTACATGAAGGCACATGGACTGATGGGGAGTAAGTGGAGACAGGCAGGGGTGGGGGAGCCTGGCTGTCTCAATAGTCTATCCTTCATCCACTTTTAGGGTCTAGGCAGGCATCCTCCATATTGCTTTTATATACAGTCTTTGATAAGCGTGGATGAAGGGCAAAATACAAAGATGAAAGGAACCCAATTTAAACTGAGGCACACCCACAGCCCCAGCCATCCTCCACATGAATGGCAGGAGTTTATACAGGAAGTCGCAAATACATTTATCTGCAAAGCTCTGGCGAAGTAATATATATCTGGCACGATTCGCAGTTCTAGAGTATCAGATCTAAATAATACATTTCTATCCGAAGGTTCTAGAATGTTCCACTCTTTACATAAGCCCCAGGTGTGAGCGAGGATCTGGTTTGACCAGGGGGCTCAGGGGAAGGGCCAACTCCATGCAAAGGTGGTTGGTTGACCAATCAAATCACACACACACTATCAATAACAAACATGTACAAACAAGCAAACCTGGTACAAAGTGTCCAGCTTTCGAAAGTTTTGCCCAAATCCCAATAGAGTACCACAGTATGAGTCATAATATCCATAAAACCTAGCGGTCAAACATGGAAATTGTTCCAATAATTTTTCCCCATAGGGAATTTTAAGGGCTGTGTTTCGTGTAGGCTTATCCTGACGTGACATTTTGATAGCAGTGTAAATATCTCTAGGACAAGGTGACGTGTCAATATATTTGCTTGTATTTTTACCCCCAAAATTGAAATGCTAATTAGCTGCTAATGTGGCCAACATAAAGAACTACACATGCCATGATCTGGAAGAGACTGCCAAATCAAGTCAAAGGTAAGGATCTCTGGATTAACTAATGTTAGCTAAATGTAGCAATGAATACAATTGATTAATTTCTTTGATTGGACAACTCTGAACAGTCTTGTGCAAGTTTCACATTTACACAACACCTGTTAGCAAAAGGTATTCAGCTAGAGATGACATGCAGGGGCTTGCAGGGATTTGTAGTTTTGCGTGATGTCTGTTCTGACGCTAATTATTATTTTCACATTTCAAAGTAAATAGAGCCTAAATATATTGAAAAAAAATCACCTTGGACTAGAGAAATTTACATGGCTATCAAAACGTCACACCAGGGTAAGCCTACACGAAACACAACCCTTTAAGTGTTTCTAGAATCCCCTATGGGGAAATTAAGGTGGGAAAACAATTGGAACTATTTCCCTGTTTGACCGCTAGGTTTTATGGGTATTATGACTCCTCCACTGTGGGGCTCTATCGACCCCTAGTCTGTATCCTAGCTAGGACAAAAAACGAACAAAAAAAAGATTGGGTAGGAATTAGCAATAGCACCACCTTGCTCTCTTATAGTGTAGATGGGATTTGTTCCTTATAGCTGTCCAACCCTTCTAGATCAACATTAAGTGCTGAGGGGTTGGGGCTAGGGGGATATTTAGAATTGGACGTGTGTGTGCATGCACATATTTAACATTTAAAATAGCACCCCCAAATAAACCGATCACTATCTTCACAAACGTGGATGGATTTCTGGTAGAAAAAAATCCTTCATAAAATCTCTTACTGTATAAACATCTCATGGAAAACAGTTTTGACCTATCCTGAAACAAGGCAAAGAGCATGTAGGACGTTTAGACAATGCAAGTTGCTTTTCTGTATATCTACAAAGTGAATAAGGCGCCACTCCAAGTGGAGCCTGGCTGTCTGCATGCAGCCCTTTGCAACAAGACGGCAAATAGAAAAAGTACAGCAGTCGACATCCTGCCCAACAACTAACTACCAGCAGTCTCAGATTGGACAAATTCAGGCATCACATGGGGTAGAACTCATGAGAAGTGTGAAATGACATCCATTGGAGATGGTAAATGAAAGCACACCAAAAAAAAAGTATAGAACATTAAACAAATTCAGTGCAACTTTCTAAATAGCATTTGATCGTCAATTTACAGAGATTCCTTCCCAATTTACAGAAAATAAAATGTAATAATGTCCCCAAAAATATATCCCCCATTGCTGACGGTAAACATGGGGCACACTGTACAATTGGTGGTGATTTATGGTGGAACCGCTACCACTGTGTAGCCATCTGTCAATCAAGTATCATGTATTCTGTAAGGACCTATAGCATTTCAAACCTCCAAGGGCGAGTCAACACACCCTATGTAGGGTAGAGGAAAAAGAGGGAGTGAAAGGTTTGCAACAGAGCCATTCAGGAAGTTCTGCTTCAGAATCTCGGATGAGCAGGATTTTAAAGGCACTTGGGTCTGATCTAGCACAGCCTCGGCCAGTATCTCTGGCTTAAACTTGCTACATCCATTTTTGGAATTATATATATACACACACACACATACACCCATTGATTCGTGAATAATATAACTTATAAATGCCTCATGAACTTGGTTCAACAGTCGTACCCCATCAGAACCCAACATAAGCTTGTTTTACTCAAATGTTAGTAAACAATGTATATGTAAACAAACACTGTATAGCCTCAACTTGGTTAAATCTGTAATTTTGACATATTGGATGGTCAGTCCTCTGTGAATTTGAGCGTGGTTACATTTCTCCAGGCCAATCTCAGGCTTTTTTTGTTCTTAAAAAAAAAAAAAAAACAGAGACAGGTTGAACTTAATGTTTCAATTAAGGGTTTTAGCTTCTAGGACTGTTCTGACATCTCTTATTTTAACTTTGACTGTGTAGGAAAGGTCATCCAAAAACAGACTCTGGACCAGCAGTTGGAGCCAACCTCTATCTGAACCAACCAGCAGACAAGAGAACATAGAACACCAAGCCGCACTGTGAAAACAATTATTCATTTAACAAAAAGAGCGGGTGCAGGCACATATCAACTACCGTAGTATAAACTCTTCACAGAATAAAAAATACAAGTTCTGACTTTTAACCTCTTGTACAAATTAAGGATTTATTTCAAATAAATTAATTCACCTTCATAGATCATTGTCATAGTAGTAATAATATCATCAATATAGCAATATCCCTTCAGGTAAGCGAAGTCAAGGCCAAAGTCTGATTGGTTTACCACTAAAAGGACACAGGTGGTCTTTCAGCCTGGCTTCCTGTCAAACGAAGTAGAACGATAAATATGGTTTCCTTCAGTCACCAAGATTATTCATTTAATAATGAATAGGATTAAACTGTCCCAGACACAGCTCTTAGGTAATGTAGGTTTCAGATTTTTGCTCTAGAATGATTAGGGTTGGGACCGGGACAGGTAAGCTGGGACAGGTAGGCTGACCCTAGATCTGCGCCGCTTTGTTTGCCATCGTCATTGTAATTCCCTTAAAAAAAGAGCTGAGGACAAAGGGACAAAGGCAGTTATCCACCACCATAAGATGACTGACACCTTACTTGGTCTATTACTTGCTGTTTAGCAAGAACACACATCCCTGTGGAACACAACAAAAAACAACAGATCCGTGAGGCTAATAGACATTCTTCAGTCACCAGCAGGGGGCTCTGTGGCTCCAGAGACAGTGCAATACCCCAACTGACCAGACCAGAGATGGGGATGGTAGCGAGCACATGGAGCACCTACTTTGCACCAGTGTTTGGGTGACATCAGCCCCTCAGGTCAGTCTCTCCGAGTCACAAGCCCTCTGTGTAACACACAGTTACCTCAACTGTCAGAGCTGGGAACGGAATTCTGCAGGACACACCCAATTCCTTCTGATATTTTAAATGTCTCTTTTTTGTACAGTAGTATTCACATTTACGCAAAAAGATAGAGGAGAGCAAGAGTGTGAGAGAGAGAGAGCAAGTGAGAGAGAGAGCAAGAGAGCGAGCGAGTGATTGAATGAGAGTGTCCTCAGACAGAAGCCCTGAGAGGAGTGGCTCTGGTGAGCTCTGAGGATGTCACTGCTGGTTGCCAGAGGGCCCCTAGTCAGCAAGTTTTAGGCGCGTCTGCGAGCACCCCGGGGCCGGGGGCCTGGATTGTGGCCCCCCGCCTTATGTCAGCCTGGTAGCTTTTTTATGTGGATCTACAAAGAGACAGAGGAACACAGACATGTCACACACACCCGTCTTTATACAGGATAACATTACCCTGGGTACATAGAACAATAGATACATTTGATAAAAGATTAAAAAACAGATGACGCTGTATGATGGCTGACCTCGCTGAGGATGGCCCAGACAGCAGAGTCTTTGATGACAGAGAGACGCAGCGCCACCACCGGGTTGAAGGAGGTGTCTACAGCACCCTCCGCCACACCCTTCTCAAACTGACCTAGGGAGGGAAGGAGGGGAGAGAAAGAGAGAGGGGGAATAAGAGCTGGGATTGAGATTGTACATTGTTTATCAGTCTGTGGCAGGAAAAATGCGAGTGGGTAATGGGATCAGGGTGCGTTCTGAGTAGAGAAAGCTAACAGGACAGGAGGGTTGGTGCTTGTCCACTCACCGATTCTGTAGTAGCGGTCTTCAGTTCGCTTGTACTTCTCTTTGGTCTTTGGTCCAGTTTCCTTCAGACAGACATTTTGGGATTATTTGTGTAAGGTTCTGCATACACTAGGTAGAGAGCCTTGTTAACGCTAACATACAGAAAACTACACACTGTGCTCATCTCCCGCCTCCTGTACTGATATTGATTGGAGCAGGCAATGCTCATGATCTTGTCAATAACCAAATCGATACACATTGAGTGATCGGTCAATAAACCAAATCAGACACAAGTGCCCTGCCTCTGTTTACACATCATTGCACACTGTCATCTGAATGCTGTCTGTGCATTGTCTGAATGTTGTCGACTTACCAAGAAGGGCAGTATCTCTACGGTGGTGTTCTCTATCCTGTCCCCAGGGTGTTCCTGGTTCCCACTGCGGAACAGGAACCTGCCAATCACACAACACCTATTAATGCATATTCACGTCCCATGGCACACTCATGAATACGCATACTCACACCTTCCTTACACGCAACACTGTCCTGTTACACAATGTGTTGTGTCGTTCTAAAAGCACATCTGACAAGTCTAAACTAAGCCTGAGGCAGCAATGGCACACGAGCACACACACACACACACACCCCTCCACTTAAGCTGTTAATGAATCTTGTCACACATCACATGGCTAACAGGTGCAAATCAAGCCCAGATACCAACACTGGAGAGAGGTCACGGACTGCTGTGAACAGAAACACTACACATGAAACAGTGATGAGTTGGTCTCTCCTTCTGTCTCTCTGAAGCTCCCTGACTTCTAACACCCCTATAGCCTCTTTCTTCTCATTCATCCCTTCCACACCCCCTCACCTAGCCCCTTCCTCCACATCCCCCTCACCTAGCCCCTTCCTCCACATCCCCCTCACCTAGCCCCTTCCTCCACACCCCCCTCACCTAGCCCCTTCCTCCACACCCCCCTCACCTAGCCCCTTCCTCCACACCCCCCTCACCTAGCCCCTTCCTCCACACCCCCCTCACCTAGCCCCTTCCTCCACACCCCCCTCACCTAGCCCCTTCCTCCACATCCCCCTCACCTAGCCCCTTCCTCCACATCCCCCTCACCTAGCCCCTTCCTCCACATCCCCCTCACCTAGCCCCTTCCTCCACACCCCCCTCACCTAGCCCCTTCCTCCACATCCCCCCCACCTAGCCCCTTCCTCCACATCCCCCTCACCTAGCCCCTTCCTCCACATCCCCCTCACCTAGCCCCTTCCTCCACACCCCCCTCACCTAGCCCCTTCCTCCACACCCCCCTCACCTAGCCCCTTCCTCCACACCCCCCTCACCTAGCCCCTTCCTCCACACCCCCCTCACCTAGCCCCTTCCTCCACACCCCCCTCACCTAGCCCCTTCCTCCACACCCCCCTCACCTAGCGCCTTCCTCCACATCCCCCTCACCTAGCGCCTTCCTCCACATCCCCTCACCTAGCCCCTTCCTCCACATCCCCTCACCTAGCCCCTTCCTCCACATCTCCTCACCTAGCCCCTTCCTCCACATCTCCTCACCTAGCCCCTTCCTCCACATCCCCTCACCTAGCCCCTTCCTCCACATCCCCTCACCTAGCCCCTTCCTCCACATCCCCCTCACCTAGCCCCTTCCTCCACATCCCCCTCACCTAGCCCCTTCCTCCACATCCCCTCACCTAGCCCCTTCCTCCACATCCCCTCACCTAGCCCCTTCCTCCACATCCCCTCACCCCTTCCTCCACATCCCCTCACCCCTTCCTCCACATCCCCTCACCCCTTCCTCCACATCCCCTCACCCCTTCCTCCACATCCCCTCACCCCTTCCTCCACATCCCCTCACCCCTTCCTCCACATCCCCTCACCCCTTCCTCCACATCCCCTCACCTCTTCCTCCACATCCCCTCACCTCTTCCTCCACATCCCCTCACCTAGCCCCTTCCTCCATATCCCTTTCTTAGCCCTTCCTTTCTCCCTCCAAACCATTCCGCTCTTTCTTTCCGTGAATCTCTCTCCCTCTCCTAGAAGGCAGTCCTGGGAATTCTTATTTTAGAACACTCATTAGCACACTGAGCCCCAGAGAGACAGGCACGCTAAAGCTTGTGGAAGAGTGTGTGGCACGACCTCCCTTTTCCCTCTCAGAAGACACACACAAAGCGTGCGTGCACACAAACTCCCTCCTCACCTCTCTATGCTGACGGGCCTGTCGAACTTGAAGAGGACATAGTCTCCAGCAGTAGGGTTGATGGCCCAGAAGAAGTCTTCTCCTAGGTAGGTCTTGTCCAGCGTGTGGCCCTGGTACACCTACACAGCCCAACATTAGCTAAATGCACTCAAAACCTTTCAGTACAATTCTCAAATAATTATACAAATCAAACTTTTAAAATGCATTCCAAACACTCAATACCGAGCATACTACCTTATTGAAATAAAAAGCCAATAATGAAAACAGGCGTTAAAACAATATACATTTTTCAACTCATAATGCCAAGGTAGAATTTTGTGTTTTAAAGGTGATGTACCTTGAGAGACGTGGACACCTCAGCAGGTGGGTTCACGTGGATTTTATGGAGCAAGGGTTTCAGGAAGTCCTTATCCTAAACAGGAAGAGGAAGTGAGACACCAGCAAGGATGACAGGAAGTGGTCATACCAGCGGGGGGGAAGTCAGCATGGCCTAGTATAATGGCCGTGAGTTGGTCGGTTGAGGACATATTGGGGTAGTGATTGGGGATATTTAGGAAATATGGTACAGGACATTTTATCAAAGGCTGATGCAGGGCGAGTGATCTAGAGGGAGTGTGATAGAGGTTTATGACCCACAGTGAGTTTCTGGATCTTTCCGGCCAGAGAGGAGTGCAGCCCCACATGTTGAAAGAGAGAGGGCCTGAACCGCACACGCAGACTCGACTTTTGCCGCTCACAGTGCTTCTGTAGGGAGAAAGGGTCGATGGAGAGAGTCAAGAGAGTTGATGAAGATACCACACACACACAAACAACCAAACAGGGCGTGTACGTACTGCGTCTTTCTCCGGGTTACACACTTTGACCCAGAGGATGTGGTCCAGTAACCAATCAATGGGCTTCTCCTTATAGAACATGAAGATAAACTCTACGATCAGATTGAGATCTGGAGCCTGGAACATCTTACCTGAGAGAAGGAGAGAGGTAGATGGGGAGAGAGAGGGGTATGGGGAATGGAGATCGAGGGAAAGGAAGGTGAAAAAGAGGGGAAGGAGGGACAGAGAGCAGGACAACCAGTGGGCTGGCTATTCAAACCTTGCTCTGTTTTTTTTGCACTCCAAAAAGTCTCCTGATGTTTGTTGACTTTCTTTAATTTTAGCTGACAGTCAGTGTTCGTTAAGGGTCAAGGATTCCTCGTTAAGCCCCAGTGACCGTTCGTTAAGGACCATTAATTGCTGACTAATAGCTTGTTAGAGGGTTGCTAAATGCCCAGAGTTTGTGTGTGTGCGTGCGTGTTACCGATAAAGCCGAGCTGGGAGAACTCGAGGATCATCCAGTCCTCGGAGGAGAGCTGCAAGGCAAAGTTCTTCATGGTGGCAAAGTAGTTGGGCTTGGCCACAATGTCATCCTCCAACTGGAGGGAGAGGGGGGGGACTGGTGAGCAGGGGTTTGGCCATCACATCTAGTCATCTACTAATCACACAACCAGCTGACAAACATGGACTATCACACAAGTCTCTCACTAAGCTACTTTCTATAGGCACTGTATGATGTCTACGGCCTACAATAGACTGAACTACACTGTCAATGACAGCATTCAGTACCTCTGCCCACTCCTCCCGAGTGGAGAACACAGGATGGAAGATGAAAACAACCAAAACAGAAGGACAGAAAGAACGACAGAAGGGGTTAAGAGAGGATGAGATCCAATGTGTTAATTCATTATACACAGTGTACAAAACATTAGGAACACCTTTCCATGACAGATTGACCAGGTGAATACTACAATCCCTTATTGATGTCACTTGTTAAATCCACTTCAATCAGTGTAGATGAAGGGGAGGAGACCGGTTAAAGAACGATTTTTAAGCCTTGAGACAATTGAGACATGGATTGTCTGTGTGCCATTCCGAGGGTGAATGGGCAAGACAAAATATTTAAGTGCCTTTCAAATGGGGTATGGTAGTAGGTGCCAGGCGCACCAGTTCGAGTATATCAAGAACTGCAACGCTGCTGGCTTTTTCACACTCAACAGTTTCCTGTGTGTAAAAAGAGGAGGAAGGGAAGCGCTACTAAGGTACACTATAGTATATTTTGGTAGATAGAAGGTGCTCTTTGGTAAAAGGTGTAAATTGGTCATCAAAAAGAAAGGAGGACCAAGGCACTCTTCATAAATTAATTAAAATGCCTTTATTAGTATGGCATGTTCAATAGAAACAAAGTTGTTTAAAAACCGACGCGTTTCGGCTGCATGGCCTTCGTCAGGGAGTACAGAAAAAAGAGAATACAATGTCCTCTTTTGAAAGTCTTTTCCAATTAGCCCTAATTAGAAGAGGGAGTGGTTACCAAATTGGACACACCTAGTAAGCAATAATATACACATGAAAAGGTAAAATACTGTAGCTATGTTATCATGAGCATACAACTCCAAGCTAGAAGCATCAGAACACCCAGAGAGGCAGTTCCAACCCTACCCATGACTAGGAGAAGTGTCCAAAACAAGAAAGCAATATATTCCACAGATCACAGCAAAACATGAACAACAGTATTACCTCAAGCATTTTATTAACTGCAAAACCACTCATGTCATCTATAGACTGGAATGTCCACAGTGCAAGGTGTTCTACATTGGACGGACAAAGAGACGCCTTCAAGATCGCTTGACGGAACACAAGTACGCCATACGGGTAGGCAATGAAGACTACCCCATGGCAAGGCACTACAAGTCCTTACACCATGGTAACCCTGCCTCCCTACAAGCTATGGGTATTGATCATGTTCCGGCCTCTATTAGAAAAGGGGACCGTCTTAAACAGTTAAACCAAAGGGAAAGTTTTTGGATTTACAAACTACAGGCCACTAAGTACCCTGGTTTAAATGAAGATATGGATTTCTCACCCTTCCTGTAGGGTCGTTATGGGTCCATTTGCTGTCATCTAGTGGACATTTTGCTCAATTGCCCTCTAGCTATGTTTGGACTGTTGTTCATGTTTTGCTGTGATCTGTGGAATATATTGCTTTCTTGTTTTGGACACTTCTCCTAGTCATGGGTAGGGTTGGAACTGCCTCTCTGGGTGTTCTGATGCTTCTAGCTTGGAGTTGTATGCTCATGATAACATAGCTACAGTATTTTACCTTTTCATGTGTATATTATTGCTTACTAGGTGTGTCCAATTTGGTAACCACTCCCTCTTCTAATTAGGGCTAATTGGAAAAGACTTTCAAAAGAGGACATTGTATTCTCTTTTTTCTGTACTCCCTGACGAAGGCCATGCAGCCGAAACGCGTCGGTTTTTAAACAACTTTGTTTCTATTGAACATGCCATACTAATAAAGGCATTTTAATTAATTTATGAAGAGTGCCTTGGTCCTCCTTTCTTTTTGAGTTTCCTGTGTGTATCAAGAATGGTCCACCACCCAAAGGACATCCAGCCAACTTGACACAACTGTGGGAAGCATTGGAGTCAACATGGGCCAGCATCCCTGTGGAACGCTTTTGACACCTTGTAGAGTCCATGCCCCAACGAATTGAGGGTGTTCTGAGGGCAAAATATTAGGAAGATGTTGTTCATGTTTTGTACACTCAGTGTATGTATGTTTGTCATCAATGGGAGAGAGGAAGGGAGCAGCAGGTGGTATGATAGAAGATGTACAACAACCTGTACAGTATGTCTGATCTTTTTATTCACTAAGAAGAGAAAAGGGCTACCCAACTCTCAGACACAGTATGTACGCCTTGTACCAACACAGACTAGCAAATGGCCTCGCGTAATGTAAAGAACACGTCCAAATTGGGCGCACCTTGTTTCAAACTGCCGGCTCACCAGTGTTTCCGTGGTAACAAACCCTATGATGCTGAAGTGTGTTGGTACAAGGTGTACTACAGCTCTGCCCCAGACTAATACCGCTCCTGCAGGGCACATTCCAACAGGTTGCCATGGGAACGCAGGTTTAGTAGGGGCAGAATGTGTGTCTGTTCCAAGGACGTACACACCTGGACATAGTAGACTCCTTTGCTCACAGCATACATCATGAGGAAGGAATAGTCCAGATTCTGCTTGGTCCGCCATCTACAACACAAACACACAATGATGAATCATTTCCTCATACCCAGTTACTAAATGACTGGTGGCTGGAGGGAGCAGATGTGCACATCACTGCCTGATGAACGGTGTTGGGACCAGCATAAGCGCATACAAACACACACACGTGGGCGAGCGCCCACCCACACACGCACACCCACCCACGCTAATGAGTTGCATTGCTCTTCATTCCATCTCAGCAGCAGGGATTCCAGTGAGCTTCTCATAAATATTCAATGAGCCCGCAAAAATATAATCAAGCGCTAACAAAGGGCAGCACACAACAAGCACACATCAGACCAATTTCAAACATTGTTTACCCTCCAAAACATCAGCTCTCCATCAACCCCCACACACGCGAGAGCGAGCCGCGCGGCAGAGAGAGCAACAATAGAGAGAGATGGAGACAGAGGTTTCCACAGCACAGTCAATGTAGGAGAGTGGGGGGAAGGGGGAGGCAGGGAGAAGGGAAGGAGATAGGGAGGGGTGCAGTCGACCTTGAGCTCACTTTGAGGGATGCCTGTGGAATACTGAGTACCTGGCCCACCCCTTACAGTTCATCCCCCTCCCCTCTTCGCCGTATTGTCAATGGTATTGCCCACCGGACGTGGCACATCAACGACAAATAACCAGAACAAATACATTTTGGGGTGTGAGCAGTGGAGATCGGCTGGAGAGGTACAGGCGTGACGGCGTGTGGCTGTAATTTGACCGCTTGTCACCAATTGAAGATGAACTTCCTTGGATTCTTTACAGAATCAAATGATAGTTTCACTTTGTGTGTTTTCTTACCTGACCCGCTCTCTGGAGTCTCCAAAAGTCTCCTTGAGTTCTTTGAGATCTGGGTAGTAGCTGGCAGGAGGAGAGATCAGCTCCAACAGACCTGAACTGAACTCTGTAGAAAACCTGGGATAGACACATGTTGTCATCCTACTTCTGTTCTCGCTAAACCGCCAGGGGGATTATCAGACAGGAAGCATCACAAAGACAGGAAGCTTAAGGATAGGAAGTGATGTCACTCACTCTTTCTCCAGTCCAGTAACCACGCTTTGGACGTATTCCGTGTCCATCTGCAAAGACAGAATACAATATTATTTGCATGTCACAGTGTGTCAGAGTATATATATATATATATATATATATAGACACACACATACAAACACACACACAGTTGAAGTCGGAAGTTTACATGCATTTAAACAAAGTTTATTACAATTCCTGACATTTAATCCTAGTAAACATTCCCTGTCTTAAGTCAGTTAGGATCACCACTTTATTTTAAGAATGTGAAATGTCAGAATAATTGTAGAGAGAATGATTTATTTCAGCTTTTATTTCTTTCATCACATTCCCAGTGGGTCAGAAGTTCACATACACTCAATTATTATTATTCCATCCTCATGATGCCATCTATTTTGTGAAGTGCACACCGTCCCTCCAGCAGGAAAGCACCTCCACAACATGACGCTGCCACCCCCGTGCTTCACGGTTGGGATGGTGTTCTTCGGCTTGCAAGGCTCCCCTTTTTTCCTCCAAACATAACAATGGTCATTATGGCCAAACCGTTCTATTTTTGTTTCATCAGACCAGAGGGCATTTCTCCAAAAAGTATGATCTTTGTCCCCATGTGCAGTTGCAAACCGTAGTCTGGCTTTTTTTAATGGCGGTTTTGGAGCAGTGGCTTCTTCCTTGCTGAGCAGCCTTTCAGGTTACGTCGATATAGGACTCGTTTTGCTGTGGATATTGATACTTTTGTACCCGTTTCCTCCAGCATCTTCACAAGGTCCTTTCCTTTCTCCCAAGGATGAACCAAACTTGTGGAGGTCTACAAATCAGGTCTTGGCTGATTTTTTTATTTTCCCATGATGTCAAGCAAAGAGGCACTGAAATACATCCACAGGTACACCTCCAATTGACTCAAATTATGTCAATTACCGGAACAGAAGCTTCTAAAGCCATGACATGATTTTCGGGAATTTTCCAAGCTGTATAAAGGCACAGTCAACTTAGTGTATGTAAACTTCTGATCCACGGGAATTATGATAGTGAATTATAAGTGAAATAATCAGTCTGTAAATAATTGTTGGTAAAATTACTTGTGTCATGCACTATATATAGTGAGTTGCGATTGTGAGAATGCATTTCCCCACACCTCTCCAACGAAGACGATGATGACACAGTCAAGTTTCTCCTCCGGTGAGAGCTTGTCGATGAGCGAGTGTAGAGTCTCGGCCAGGTACGACTTTACTTTCCGCTTTACGGTAGGAATACCCATCACCATGGAGACTAGGCGGAGATGAGGCCCCGGGTAAGAACAGGGTCAGACCATAGAGGAAGAAACACAAAAACACAGGCAGAGAACAGGACGTGTTAAATGTGGTAACTCCTAAGTCGCATTGTATTACAAGAAAATAAACATTTTCAGTTTATGGAGGGCAAAAATTCAACTAAGGAAAGAGACAGAGAGCAAGGGAGATGGGCGAGACAGCAGATTGTTATTCTCCTGGCTATCAGTCCTATTGTATGTGTCCTAAATGGGGAATAGAGACAGTTCTGTACGTTAGACGGGGAGATTCACTGAAAACCCCACTGGAAAGGAAGACTGTACTACAGACATATCACTCCATTTGTACCACACAGACAATAGGCCCAGGGATGCCTTCGCTGGGAAACAGGGGTGTGTGTGTGTGGTACTCGATAGCACTCCGCTCTTCATTCTCACTGAGGACCACGAAATGTACTCTCTCGCTCCCACCCTCTCTTATTGTAGACTGGAGAGCGTGGGATGTTCGCCTTCCAAATATTCAAATTGTGGGGCAGACAAAAAGGAAAACATTCACATGTATTCTTTCTCCCCAAAACGATATCCATTTGCACCAGGAGTGAGAATGAGAACAGGGAGTACCCCAAACAGTGACTGTAGCACTATGGTACAGAGCCTCACATGCCTACAGTGTGTGGGTGTTTCATCTCTATTATGGGGCTAATATGGAGAGCATCTCTAGGGCAAACACGGAAAAATAAGGGGGAACGGTCGGGGAAGACAATACACAGAGAGACTGAGATGAAAGAGTGGTGAACTGATCCGTGCAGCGTGGCGAATCAATCCTCGTTTCGCTTTGTGTCGCTCCACACAGCAGAGAACAGCACAGACACACTGGACCAGGAAAGTAGGTTGTGGATGAAAGGAGAGAGAGTGGGAGGGAAAGGAAAAGAGACCAAGAAAAGAGTGCGAGGCAGAGAGAGAAAAGGAAAGAAAGAGAGAAGATGGTGAGAGAGAACAAGTGCAAAGGGAAGCTAAAGGGTCAATGAGGGAGGGGGGAAACAAACCATCCCTCCAGTTCTTTCTTTACTTCTCATGCCATCACTCAACACCCCCCCCCCCACCCCCCCACCCCACACCCCCCCCAATCATCTCTCAGAACAGAACTCTGATCACCACATCCATCTGGGCCTCAGCTCCTCTGACAGAGAAGTAAATGGTGATTGGTGAGCTGACGTCTGCACAGAGACAGAATGGGGGGGGGGTCCAGTGTGTCCATGGGTGTATAAGTAAGGCCTGGTAGAGATACAGAGGAGTGATGCGTTTAGAACCTAGACAAGGGGGGTCATCAACTAGATTCAGCTGTGGGACAATTTTCTTCTTAAGCGGATGGTCAGGGGGCCTGAACATTTCATTTCCGGAGCTAAGAAAACTTGGGGGACAAAATAAAACCACCTGCGGGCCGCTACATGGCAGTCACTCATTCCCACACAATTATACAAAACGATAGAAAATGTACCAAAATAAAACCTGAACACATATGAATAGATGTTCCCTATGAGTCATGCCTAAAAGACAGGCTGGAGAGAGTCACTCCTACTCACATTCTCAGATCTTTGTCATTTATTTTCTATCTCCATCTCACTCTCTGCATTCTGATGTCCCAATTTGCACTGCTATAAATAACCTTAATGTCCCACACCCTCAAAAAGAGAGAAATTGTGGAAGAAAACAGAAAGCGAATGAGGGAGGATATAAAATTAAAAAGGCTTACTGAGGGGGAGATTGAGAGAGGAGGGCAGGTCTTGACCCTAAACCAAGTTACTGTTCACTCGTTAGATACTAACTGAATTGTTAGATACTACTGCACTGTCAGAGCTAGGAACACAAGCATTTCACTACACCCGCAACAACATCTGATAAATACGTGCATGTGACCACTAAAATTTGATTTGTCAGGAGAGCAGCAGCAGAGCAACAAGTTTCCATGCAGTATGACCCCCCCTTACACACCCACCCGCACCACGCCAGAACACAGACATTTAAACAACTCTTAGCCTAAACTAAATCCGCAAATAAAAGCAACAAAAGAGCAGGCATCACAGTGGAGTAGGATCTCAACAGACAGCCTATGAGAGGATCAGAGCCTCTACCTCAGAGACAAACCAGACAACGAGCCTTCATAAAGACCTGTCTGCATCCACAGACGACACACAGGTTACACACACACCAAAAAACTGTTGTTTTCGTCTTTCTTTGTCTCCGAGTCCGTCACTGGGCTTTGATGAGACAAAGGACATACAAAAGACAGTGTTAGCTAGTGTCCTCCACCCTTTAGAACATGTCTGTCCTCCCTAAAGCCTGTCTAGTCACTGGAAAGTCCAATTAGTCATGTTAATACTCAACTCACCGGCTCTTGACCCTGCTCATCCTCCTAACCCTGTCTATGAACACACACTACCGTTCAAAAGTTTGGGGTCACTTAGAAATGTCCTTGTTTTGAAAGAAGAGCAACAAAAAAAATCCATTAAAATATCAAATTGATCAGAAATACAGTGTAGACATTGTTAATGTTGTAAATGACTATTGTAGCTGGAAACAGCTGATTTTTTATGGAATATCTATATAGGCGTACAGAGGCTCATTATCAGCAACCATCACTCCTGTGTTCCAATGGCACGTTGTGTTAGCTAATCTAAGTTTATCCTTTTAAATGGCTAATTGATCATTAGAAAACCCTTTTGCAATTATGTTACCACAGCTGAAAACTGTTGTTCTCATTAAAGAAGCAATAAAACTGGCCTTCTTTAGATTAGTTGAGTATCTGGAGCATCAGCATTTGCGGGTTTGATTACAGGCTCAAAATAGACAAACAAATAACTTTCTTCTGAAACTCGTCAGTCTATTCTTGTTATGAGAAATAAAGGCTATTCTCCATGCGAGAAATTGCCAAGAAACTGAAGATCTCGTACAACGCTGTGTACTACTCCCTTCACAGAACAGCGCAAACTGGCTCTAACCAGAATAGAAAGAGGAGTGGGAGGCCCCGGTACATTAGTAAATTCGTGTGTCTAGTTTGAGAAACAGACGCCTCACAAGTCCTCAACTGGCAGCGATAGTCCTACTAAGCGCAAACCAGATGGGATGGCTTATCATTTGTTTTTAAACAGGACAATGACACAACACACCTAGGAGGGTGATGGAGTGCTGCATCAGATGACCTGGCCTCCACAATCACACCGACCTCAACCCAATTGAGATGGCTTGGTATGAGTTGGAACGCAAAGTGAAGGAAAAGCAGCCAACAAGTGCTCAGCATATGTGGGAACTCCTTCAAGACTGTTGGAAAAGCATTCCAGTTGACTACCTCATGAAGCTGGTTGAGAGAATGCAAAGCTGTCATCAAGGCAAAGGGTGGCTACTTTGAAAAATGTAAAATATATTTTTGATTTGTTTAACACTTTTTTGGTTACTTCATGATTCCATGTGTTGTTTCATAGTTTTGATGTCTTCACTATTATTCAACAATGTAGAAAAATAGTAAAAATAAAGAAAACTCTTGAATGAGTAGGTGTGTCCAAACTTTTGACTGGTACTGTATGTGAGCGAGCAAATGTGTGTGCGTGCGTACGCCTGTATGTGTGTCTCACCTCCAGTGCGGCCCATGCCCACCTGGACAGCGGGGTGCAGGCTGCCCTCATTGTTGAGCAGGTGAGGCATGTGGTGGTAGATGTTCGGCACCTGAAGGGGCTTCCTACTGGCCAGCTCCTTCAGCAACTTCTGTGTCTCATCTTTATAAAAATACAAGAAGGAATCAGAGTTGGTAGAATAGTTAAGAATCATAAAGTTACACCTGGTAGAACGGTTGGTGGTGGGGGGCGGTTAGAGTTTTATGTTCATTTTACTTATAGTTCAGCATTACTAAAGGGCTGGGTAGGATAGAGATGGACCACAGCCAGAAGGCAGCAGTCAGAGTGAGGGGACAGACGCTATTAGATAAGAGGAGAACTAAATGATCCAGTCTACTCAACCTGAGTTCCCAATTAAGAAAGGGGGGGAGTCAGCTTGCATGTTTATTGATGTGGGAGTATATTGTGATCAGTGACCTGAAACTAGTGAATGTAGATCCATCCTGTGTATATTGTGTGCTTGTATTTCTATCTTTGTGGGAATCGGAAATCCCCCAAGTCCCCACAAGGATACTAAAACAAGGAGAATTCTCCCTTGTGGGGACATCTCCCACATCCCCACGAGGACAAAGGCTATTTTAAGCTTAGGGGTTAGGTTTAGGGTTAAGGTTAGGGAAAATAGGATTTCTAATGGAAATCAATTTTAGATCCCTACAAGGATAGTAACATATATTGGGTGTGTGTATGTCTACCTGAGAAGTTGATGAGAGCGTCCTTGCTGCCGTTGGTCTCAGCGATGGCCCGTCTGAACTGCTCCAGGATGTTGTTGAGCTCTGAAGAGCGCTGCAGGGTCCGGTGCTCGGCCACACGGAGGCGCTCTTTCAAGGCATGGAACTCCCTCTGGTACGCTACCAACTTCTCTTTAGGGACAGAGAGAGGGGGAGATAGAGGGGGGAAGGATTAGATCTTCTGCTCTTTATTCCAACATTAAATCTCACTGTGTCCCAGTGTAGGCTAATAGTCATGCAACAACTTCTAATACAAAAATAGAGCATTAAGTGTTGTAAGAATCTTTACAAACTGCGGGGGCAGTATACGTCCACCTTAGTGCTGTGGTAGTAGACAGTGGTGTCATATCTAGGAAATACTGAGTGTTATGAGTAACCCTGTTCCTGGTACTGTTATCTGGACTGGTGAGAGGGAGGAATGAGAAGATTGAGGGGAGGTTGTGGTCAGAAAGGATGAGATTGAGAGGGGTAATTTTACTGGAATTAACCTCTGCTGTTAGAGGTTAGTGATGCAGTACTCATGCCTTGGTTTTACTGAGAAACCATCCTGTTACAGTGTCTTTGTTTGCGTGCATACACAAAAGTGTGCATTTATATACAGTTTGTTATTAAGGCACACGACAGTTCACATGTTCGAGAAAGTCTTTCTTACACAAAACTAAATTTAGATTTTTTTTAAATGCTTACGTTCAAAACGTCTCTCCTGTGAAGTCGTGACATACGCCTAGTTTCCTGAATTGGGTCACACATATGTATGTGTGCGTAAGTGCAAAAGAGCAAGTCTGCACCTCAACCTTCCTAAACCCTAGGCAACACGCGAGGAGGATTAGCTCCACTAAGACAATGTTCTTACAGAATTCATTCAAGATGCTAGATCACACACGGCAATGTGGAAACGTCTCAATGTACAATAGTTATTTGTGTGTGCCTACGCAAGTGTGTTTGTGTTTTATCTTCTACCTCATTCTCCTTTTCACTCTTCCTAGAGCTTCATCCATCTCTTTATCCCCCTCTACCGAAGGTTGTTAAAACAGAAAAAAACTTGATGTTAAGCATAAAGTAATATGTGGTTAGCTTGCCCCTAGTGGCTGGTATTAAAGACATCCCCCGACATCTTGGGGACCAGGACAAACATTGAATACTGAAGTCTATCTGCTTTGATCTTGCTGCAACAGGGGATACAAGGCAGAACGAGAGATTATGGTGCTGAAGCACAAAATCGAGGGCGTATGATAGGCAGCCTAGTCTTTGCAAGTCTGATCTGCAATGGATTTTTGTTATGTTTATACCAGTCACAAACAGTGTGGTAGTCTTTTCAACATTTTATTGACTAAAGTTGTGTGCATTAAGGAAATAGACGCCTGGCTCAAATAGAAGCCTGTCTCTAATAAGCGGCAGTTGTGTTTATAGCTGGTTGTGTTCAGTGATTGAAGCATATAAACGCCTGGGCTATTAGTGAAAGTTATACGGTACACAATTAGTCTAGATTCATGACATTGCTGTTTGATGTGTGTGCCTAGTCTCACACCCAAACTCTACCTCCCTCTCGTCCTCCCTCCTTCCCCTCCCTGGCTTGCCCGGTTGTCCCCCTTTAACCCCAGAGAGGAAGCATGCGCAGGGGGCCACCCAGGATCAACAGGAAGTGGAGTCACTAAGAAGGAAATGCCGGTTCTGAGACGGAGCACACAATGAGAGAACACACCACCCTAACACACAGGATCAAGTCACTCAGTCTCCTGGAGTTATTCAGTCTCTGATAGGATCAATAACACACTCCCAACACCTCTTTGTTGGCAGTGAAGGGAGAGAAAAAAAAGAAAAGAAAAACAGGCTTTGTGATGTGCAGTCAAAATCACTACCACACATAGGCTACTAGCAACATGAACCACACACTCCCAAAATGCCGTTGATGACTTTGCGCACCTACTTCCTACTGTGACACTGACCTCGTGTGTGTGTGTGTGACCTCCATACCCCTCACTGATTTATGCTGCTGACGGTGTGTTCATGAGTGCTGATGAGGTACTTGTGCAGTTTTAGTGTGTGTGAGACAGTATTTATGTGGGTGGCTGAGTTAACTTGACACTGAATTGTTCTCACTGTCCCTCTCTCAAAGTGTCCTTCATCTTGAGAACCAGGCATCTCACCAAAGTTCTCATCAGGTCAATTGATTTTCTCAAACCATTTTACAACCCCTCTCCAAATATCTCATCTTAGCCTTCACAGCAACACCCTGTATACGGACAGAAGTTCCCATATAACACGTTAAGACTGGCACAATAGCAAACAATCAAGACATCCATTAGTGCTTTGTTTGCTGGCTTAAACCCATTATAGAGTAAACATGGAGAAAGTGTGAAGGGGAAAGCAGGTGACGTGCCACGTGTCTGAGTGACTCCCAGTTGAGGTGCACCTACAACCTCCTTGCCATGCCACAATGCCTTGCGGCTGTGATCTTTCTGCCTGGAGCACAGCAACACTTTTCTAAGCTATTTTCTCAAAGTAGGTCAGCCATTCCAACAGAGGGAGAGACAAATCTAGAGAGAATGCTGAACACAGAACAGAGAAGAGCAGTCAAATCATAGTCTCAAAGCCACTTATCCCCAGGTTAATATAATGGAATGTCTCCATCTCATCTGATGTGGAGGTGAACGCTAAATCAACTGACCGACGGCACAACAAGTCAATCCCTCTGAAGTTAAAACACACAGCATGAGCAGGTTGCCGTTGCAAAACATGCACAGAAGACACACGTCACACACACTGCAGTAGTTGTGGTTATTGATCTCTGATCATGTTCCCCTCAGGGTAGAGGTGTGTCGATCCAGTGCGGGCTGATCTTGTGACGCTATAAGTGATAGAGCCCATACACGCTGCCACAGAGAGCCCATACACGCTGCCACAGAGATAGAGCCCATACACGCTGCCACAGAGAGCCCATACACGCTGCCACAGAGAGCCCATACGCGCTGCCACAGAGATAGAGCCCATACGCGCTGCCACAGAGATAGAGCCCATACGCGCTGCCACAGAGATAGAGCCCATACGCGCTGCCACAGAGATAGAGCCCATACGCGCTGCCACAGAGATAGAGCCCATACGCGCTGCCACAGAGATAGAGCCCATACGCGCTGCCACAGAGATAGAGCCCATACGCGCTGCCACAGAGATAGAGCCCATACGCGCTGCCACAGAGATAGAGCCCATACGCGCTGCCACAGAGAGAGAGCCCATACGCGCTGCCACAGAGAGAGAGCCCATACGCGCTGCCACAGAGAGAGACCCCATACGCGCTGCCACAGAGAGAGAGCCCATACGCGCTGCCACAGAGATAGAGCCCATACGCGCTGCCACAGAGATAGAGCCCATACGCGCTGCCACAGAGATAGAGCCCATACGCGCCGCCACAGAGATAGAGCCCATACGCGCCGCCACAGAGATAGAGCCCATACGCGCCGCCACAGAGAGAGAGCCCATACACGCCGCCACAGAGATAGAGCCCATACACGCCGCCACAGAGATAGAGCCCATACACGCCGCCACAGAGAGAGAGCCCATACACGCCGCCACAGAGATAGAGCCCATACACGCCGCCACAGAGATAGAGCCCATACACGCCGCCACAGAGAGAGAGCCCATACACGCCGCCACAGAGAGAGAGCCCATACACGCCGCCACAGAGAGAGAGCCCATACACGCCGCCACAGAGAGAGAGCCCATACACGCCGCCACAGAGAGAGAGCCCATACACGCCGCCACAGAGAGAGAGCCCATACACGCCGCCACAGAGAGAGAGCCCATACACGCCGCCACAGAGAGAGAGCCCATACACGCCGCCACAGAGAGAGAGCCCATACACGCCGCCACAGAGAGAGAGCCCATACACGCCGCCACAGAGAGAGAGCCCATACACGCCGCCACAGAGAGAGAGCCCATACACGCCGCCACAGAGAGAGAGCCCATACACGCCGCCACAGAGAGAGAGCCCATACACGCCGCCACAGAGAGAGAGCCCATACACGCCGCCACAGAGAGAGAGCCCATACACGCCGCCACAGAGAGAGCCCATACACGCCGCCACAGAGAGAGAGCCCATACACGCCGCCACAGAGAGAGAGCCCATACACGCCGCCACAGAGAGAGAGCCCATACACGCCGCCACAGAGAGAGAGCCCATACACGCCGCCACAGAGAGAGAGCCCATACACGCCGCCACAGAGAGAGAGCCCATACACGCCGCCACAGAGAGAGAGCCCATACACGCCGCCACAGAGAGAGAGCCCATACACGCCGCCACAGAGAGAGAGCCCATACACGCCGCCACAGAGAGAGAGCCCATACACGCCGCCACAGAGAGAGAGCCCATACACGCCGCCACAGAGAGAGAGCCCATACACGCCGCCACAGAGAGAGAGCCCATACACGCCGCCACAGAGAGAGAGCCCATACACGCCGCCACAGAGAGAGAGCCCATACACGCCGCCACAGAGAGAGAGCCCATACACGCCGCCACAGAGAGAGAGCCCACACACGCCGCCACAGAGAGAGAGCCCACACACGCCGCCACAGAGAGAGAGCCCACACACGCCGCCACAGAGAGAGAGCCCATACACGCCGCCACAGAGAGAGCCCATACACGCCGCCACAGAGAGAGAGCCCATACACGCCGCCACAGAGAGAGAGCCCATACACGTTGCCAGAGAGAGAGCCCATACACGCTGCCACAGAGAGAGCCCATACACGCTGCCACAGAGAGAGAGCCCATACACGCTGCCACAGAGAGAGAGAGCCCATACACGCTGCCACAGAGAGCCCATACACGCTGCCACAGAGAGCCCATACACGCTGCCACAGAGAGCCCATACACGCTGCCACAGAGAGCCCATACACGCTGCCACAGAGAGCCCATACACGCTGCCACAGAGAGCCCATACACGCTGCCACAGAGAGCCCATACACGCTGCCACAGAGAGCCCATACACGCTGCCACAGAGAGCCCATACACGCTGCCACAGAGAGCCCATACACGCTGCCACAGAGAGCCCATACACGCTGCCACAGAGAGCCCATACACGCTGCCACAGAGAGCCCATACACGCTGCCACAGAGATAGAGCCCATACACGCTGCCACAGAGATAGAGCCCATACACGCTGCCACAGAGAGAGAGCCCATAAACGTTGCCACAGAGATAGAGCCCATACACGTTGCCACAGAGAACACCCCCCCCCCCTCCCCGTTTGAGCAGACACATGCACATTTGTGGCCTGCTGGAGGCCATTTTGCAGGGCTCTGGCAGTGCTACTCCTTGAACAAAGACGGAGGTAGCGGTCCTGCTGCTGGGTTGTTGCCCTCCTACGGCCTCCTCCACGTCTCCTGATGTACTGGCCTGTCTCCTGGTAGCGCCTCCATGCTCTGGACACTACGCTGACAGACACAGCAAACCTTTTTGCCACAGTTCGCATTGATGGGCCATCTTGGATGAGCTGCACTACCTGAGCCACTTGTGTGGGTTGTAGACTCCGTCTCATGCTACCACTAGAGTGATAGCACCGCCAGCATTCAAAAGTGACCAAAACATCAGCCAGGAAGCATAGGAACTGAGAAGTGGTCACCACCTGCAGAATCACTCCTTTATTGAGGGTGTCTCGCTAATTGCCTATAATTTCCCCCTTTTGTCTATTCCATTTGCACAACAGCATGTGCAATTTATTGTCAATCAGTGTTGCTTCCTAAGTGGACAGTTTGATTTCACAGAAGTGTGATTGACTTGGAGTAACATTGTGATGTTTAAGTGTTCCCTTTATTTTTTTGAGCAGTGTATATTTTTTTTAATAAAAAGAAAGTTGGCCGATTAAATCGGTATTGGCTTTTTTGGTCCTCCAATAATCGGTATTGGTATCGGCGTTTAAAAACCATAAAATCGGTCGACCTCTAACCTCTACTGTTTCAGCCTCCAAGAACAAGACTCCTGACAGAGCTTAAACCACAGCCCTAAATCTTTCTCTCACCTAGGACTGGGCGGTATACCGTATTTTACAATCTACCAGTATTGATGCACGGACCGATTTGGGTTTCTACTTTACCTTTAATGGTATTTTAATGTTAGATTTATTAAATGTGATATGCCGTGTGTAACGCCCATTTTTATTATTCACTCTGCTACGTTAGTCATCACTCTCTCGATGCCGCTTTCCACAGACCTAGCCCCGTCCTGTCACTCAAGGACTGCATGTTGTTGCTTGAGGAGGAGACACTTGTGTTCAGTCTACATAGTCAATGTCAAGCAATAATGTTGATGACAACAATGCTGTTTCCACTTCGCTTCTTAATATAAATCCACTAGCTTCTATAAATACACTAGTTTGTTTCTTACATCTGCAAACAGCTATTTTGTATTTTCTTAGCAAGTTTTAGCTAAATCATGTTAGCTAATAAATGTACTGAGTCAGAGCAAACGTATCTAGCTAATATAGCCTGAAACCAGTGCTGGCGTAGGCCTAAATCAGCATGTTTGTGCTACGGTATCTTCTAAATCAAAAGAGGAATAGGCGAAGCATGAATATGTTGGTTACTTTAAGATAAAGTTCATGTAGCTAAAGATTATAGGGCCCCCTAGGAAACACACCCTTACTTTGCTTCCTAACCTGTCACAATAACTTCTCCCTGGCATTTTGATTCATTGTCATGTCAAACACTTAAGTGCCCACTATATATTTATATTCTAAGTGAAGAATTAACGTTCTATTTCCATGACAACAACAGTTCACCCAAGGGTGTGTTTGTATATTCACTCTGGAATGCCAGAGTGCGTAAATTCAAAGCATTTTGCTCTCGGAGCGTTCAGAGCACACACTGGACGCTCTGGCCGAGGAGTAGGGTTGATCCGAGTGTTCTGACCTAACAAGGGCAGCCAAGCACCCAAATTAACTGGCTAAAGTTGGCTAGCTACTTCCAGACAAATGAGAGAACAACTCACGGACCATTTTACTTACCACGTACTCCAACTGCTTACCACCTCCCTCTGGTTTTCACCTTAAATATGAACTGTTATCAAGAGCATTGGTGACTAACTGTGATGTTATAATTTAATGATGTTTTTTTACCGACACCGGTCATATCCAACCAGGTTGTGCATTTGTAAATTCATTAGTTATTGTGCGCTCTGGTACACTCAGACAAGAGTGCTCTGAAAATCGGAGTAGATAGCCAGAGTGAATTTATGTGGCAGTGTGGAAATTCACAAATGAGTGCAGAAAATTTTGGGGTTGAATTGAACAGTTTAAAACATTCACGCACTACTAAAAAACAAATTCAGAACTTTTATTATTCAAAAACATAAAATAGTCAACAAAAATACTGTGACATGATATTTTGCCCATATCGTGAGCCCTACTCTCACATGCCCATCTTTCTCAGTAGTCGTTTTGAAAACATCGAGCAACAGTCAAATGGTTACGCTTCTCAGAATCTCTCCCCCTCCTCCATGCACACAGTGGGAAGAGGAAGTGAGTGGCTCGCTCACAAAGCAGCCAACAGTGAAATGAAGACAGGCAGATCATTTTATAGCAGGAATCAGCATAATGCATAGGCTATTACTGTTGACCGAATAATGGTTTTCGAACAAAGACATCTGCAGAAACGTTATTTAACAATTTTTCGGTATATTGTCCCAGCTCTACTTCGCACTCACTCCATCTCTCCCTCTAATCC
Organism: Salvelinus fontinalis; assembly: GCF_029448725.1. Classification (NCBI taxonomy): domain Eukaryota; kingdom Metazoa; phylum Chordata; class Actinopteri; order Salmoniformes; family Salmonidae; genus Salvelinus; species Salvelinus fontinalis. The sequence continues at coordinate 42,395,576 of NC_074683.1, read as the reverse complement.
GCCCCATGTGACATGGTTGGCATGTGCCAGTAATGCCCTCGTGTCACCATGCCAAAATCCTTTGCCCTTTCAAGGCTGGCGCACACACAAACACACTCAGTATCCCTCCATCAGTCCCTGCTCCTTCTACACTTCTCACCCTGCTCTGTCCCCATCTTACATCTCCCTTCATCCACAAACAAATGCTACACCAGCCAATGGACTTGTGCACTATAAAATAAACCTCACCCAGGCATGACCATGAGTGACAGAGGAAATTACTACATCACTATGAGGCAAGGTAGTTCCATATTGCTGATTGTGTAAGATCAGAGACAGGCTAAATAAGACACAGAAAGAGAGCAGTAGGAAACATGTAGACAGTTCAGTCAGGCAGCAGCATTAAAAGGAAAGTGGTGGTGTGTGTGTCTAATGTGCCCATGTGGTCAGCACAGTAGTCAATAGGGAACAAGAAAAACCCTAAAACTGTGACAATTGTCCCGTTAGTGGGGAATGCAGAGGCGAATGGGAAAGGGAGGGATGAATGAAGAGCAGACAACCTGGGAAGAGGAAGATCATGAGAAAATGGAGCGTTAGTTAGGCTGAGGGACTGTGGACACTTGTTCTTGTTCATCCAGAGTTGAGACCAGTGTGTATACAAATTTTAAAACACATTTGGGGTTGAAAAACTCAGTCTAAACTTAAAACGACTTAAACCAGATATAAAGTACAGTGCCTTCAGAAAGTATTCACACCCCTTGACTTTCTCTACATTTTGTTGTGTTACATCCATAATTTCAAAATAGATTGAATAGAAAGTGTGTCACTGGTCTACACACACAACCCCATGTCAAAATGGAATTATATTTTTTGAAATTAATAAAAAGCTGAAATGTCTTCAGTCAATAAGTATTCAACCCCTTATGGCAAGCCTAAATAAGTTCAGGAGTAAAAACTTGCTTAACAAGTCAAATAAGTTGCATGGACTGTGTGCAATAATAATGTTGAACTTGATTTGAACCTTTTCATGCACGAGTTCCAAAAATATCTCTAACCGTCACTCCTGTGTGAGTTCTCATGCGCGTGATGTCAGAATGCTCTCACTGTTCCAAAATATGATTGTTATGCAACAGGATAGTTACCTGCTGTGCTGCCCTCAAACCAAGGCACACTGCCTGCTAATTATCTATAGGCCGTTTTAACTTCTCAATTTCAAAATATTTTCTAACAGTTTGAATTGAGGTGTGTTCCACCTTCTCGTTAATTCACATAAGTTGCCCATTTCACCGTTGGACAATTTACGTTTGAGGCTTTACTGGAGATGGAAAACTTCTCTTCAATGAGAGCCCAAGCACTTCCCTAGTGTTTTCCCAGATCAAGTATGAAGACATTGCGCATCTCTAGGCAGAACAGGCCTTGAACAAACGTTTTCCCCCAGCACATTTTCTGGCTGACGCCCGCATTGCCTTCAGGGTTGTTTTCCTTACAAATTGGACTTTGAACACATGTGCATTCCTATCAAAGTAAGTGGCTTATTTTCTGTATATCGTGTTGTCGTTTCTGCTGTAGCACACACGTATGGATCATAATGCATTTACTGTTTTATTCACCTTTTCAAGTACTGGTGACAAAACATGCATTCCGATTCTTGCATAGATTGCAGTGGACACAGGACACGTGTAAAACACTTTTTTGAATGTTGTAATGATTATGATGAGCTAATGCTAAGCTATTTACCGGCTATGTGTGGCACCATGTTTGTTGACATCATACAATGCATTCTGGTTGTCACGTAAGCGTCTGTCAGACCAAAGATGTTATAACAAGGGATAGTTCACTCGACTGACTTATGGTGCTTTCAAGACAACTGAAAAATCATGACGTCAATGATCCTCAGGTTGGTAAGTCGACAAGCAAACATTAAAGCAGGAAGCACCAGTGACTCGGTCAATAAAGAACTGGTCAGATTACACGATGCTAAACTACAGGAATGTTTTTCTAGCTGAGACTGGAATATGTTCCGGGATTCTTCCAATGGCATTGAGGAGTACACCACATCAGTCACTGGCTTCGTCCCCACAGTGACTGTACGTACATACCCCAACGAGCTAAATTACTTCTATGCCCGCGTCGAGACAAGCAACACTGAAGCATTTATGAAAGCATCAGCTGTTCCTGACAACCCTGTTCACTCATGACTGCACGGCCAGGCACGACTCCAACACCATCGTTAAGTTTGCCGATGACAACAGTGGTAGGCCTGATCACCGACAACGATGAGACAGCCTATAGAGAGGTCGTCAGCAACCTGGCCGTGTGGTGCCAGGATAACAACCTCTCCCTCAACGTGATCAAGACAAAAGAGATGATTGTTGACTACAGGAAAAGGAGGTCCGAGCACGCCCCCATTCTCATCGACGGGGCTGTAGTGGAGCAGGTTGAAAGCTTCAAGTTCCTTGGTGTCCACATCAACAACTAACTATCATGGTCCAATACACACCAAGTCAGTCGTGAAGAGGGCACAACAAAGCCTATTCCCACTCAGGAGACTGAAAAGATTTGGCATGGGTCCTCAAAGATTTCTACAGCTGCACCATCGAGAGCATCCTGACTGGTTGCATCACTGCCTGGTATGGCAACTGCTCAGCCTCCGACCGCAAGGCACTAGAGGGTAGTGCGCATGGCCCAGTACATCACCGGGGCCAAGCTTCCTGCCATACTGGACCTCTATACCAGGCGGTGTCAGAGGAAGGCCCTAAAGATTATCAAAGACTCCAGCAACCCTAGTCAGAGACTGTGCTCTCAGCTACCGCACGGCAAGCACTAACGGAGCGCCAAGTCTAGGTCCAAAAAGCTTCTTAACTTCTACCCCCAAGCCATGAGACTCCTGAACAGCTAATCAAATGGCTACCCAGACTATTTGCATTGTTCCTCCTCCCTATTTTACACTGCTGCTACTCTGTTAATTATCTATGCATAGTCACTTTAATAACTCTACCTACATATACATATTACCTCAATTAACCTGTGCCACTGCACATTGACTCTGTAGCAGTATCCCCTGTATATAGCCTCACTACTGTTATTTTACTGCTGCTCTTTAATTATTTAAACACTTCTTTTTGTTAAAACTGCATTGTTGGTTAAGGGCTTGTATGTATGTAAGCATTTCACTGTAAGGTCGACACCTGTTGTATTCGGCTCACGAGAAATAAAATTTGATTCTAGACTTCTTTGTAAAGTGAGTCAAGTAAAAAGCTTTTGTTTTATCATAAAGAGGCAGTGTTGTATTTTGAGACAGGCGTGAATAAGCTAAGGAGCCAATAGGCAGATGGTAGTATCATTTGTCTGATTCTCTGTAATGGTATGAGAATAATAAAGCATTTTATTTTGAAGTGGTTTCTTGCATCAAACACCACAACAGTACTCAGTCACCTTGTGTGACGGACCAGTGAATAAACAGGTTCATGTCAAGCCCTGCGTGTCTGTTTCAAAAGTCTCATGAAATGTAGGCCTCCTTTGAACACCACACATTGGCTGTTACTGTAGGCTGAACGATAGAACAGCTATTTCCATGTTAAAATGTTATTGGATGGATTTTCTCCATTGTTTTTGGTGGTAGGCCACTCTGGTAGGCATACATTATGATCAAATAGCTACAGTAGCCTACTTGGCCACTGTTAAAACCATCTTAAAGCGGGTACAGCCTCAGTGTCGACAGTAAACATGCTGGAAGTTGCACATCACTTTCACAAATGGTCAAGTGTGCGCTCAGCAGACTTGAAATCTGCTCAGTGCCAGTAAAAATTAGAGGGAACAGTGCTAATGAGTTTAGGATAAAATAAATGGAATTGAGCTAAGGACAGGCAAAATCCTAGAGGAAAACCTGGACAATAACCTAAAACACAAACCAGATGTACACTGGAGTTGCTTACCAAGACTACATTGAATGTTCGAGTTGTCTAGTTACAGTTTTGACTGAAACGACTTGAAAATCTATGGCAAGACTTGAAAATGGGTGCCTGGCAATGATCAAAAACCAACTTGATAGAGCTGAAATTTTCAAAAGAATAATGTGCAAATGTTGTACAATCCAGGCGTGCAAAACTCTGACTTAGCCAGAAAGAGTTACAGCTGTAATCGCTGCCAAAGGTGATTTTAACATGTATTGACTCAGGGGTGTGAATGATTACATAAATGAGATACTTTTGAAAGCACTGTAGGTGAGCGCTGATGCCACCCCCTGACTATTCCAACTACAGAGGGCAATTCACACATATCTTGCTAGGGGCAATGCTCACCTGGCTAGTGTCATGTGTTCCCTGGTCAGCCAATCACAGGCTCTACCTGGTGGGGTATACACAGCCCCCAATTCCTGCTTTAGTTTTTCGTAGGAAGTAGGTTAAAAAGGTTTGGCTAGCTAGTGGATCCAGCTAAAAGTAATCTAGAGATTTGCTACAATGTCTAAGAGACATTCTGAAATTACATTCTTAAATTGTCGCAGTAGCTGCCGGCTGCACCGAGCCTCCTAAAACTATGGAAGCCCATCTCCACCACTAAAAACAGATCACACTTTAGTTGTTTTTGTGTGGTGATTTCAGAGGTGGCACCACATGTCCCAGAGTGGTGGTGGTGGTTCGGGGGGGAGAGAGAGAAATTGTTCCTGGGGCATAGAGTTTTTCTTTATCTGGTAGTAGGCTAACCTAACTCCAGACCGTAGTTGTAGCCTATGAAATAGTAATAAATCCCCCCCAAAAATGTTATGTTTCATATGGGCTATGATGGGAACAGATAATTATTTCTAATCAGGTCATATGGTAAAGAAAATAAAAAATTTACCTCTAGGCAAGGGGGTGGTATTTTCACATCCGGATGAAAAGTCTGCCCAAAGTAAACTGCCTGCTACTCAGGCCCAGAAGCTAGGATATGGATATTATTAGTAGATGTGGATAGAAAACACTCTGAAGTTTCTAAAACTGTTTGAATGATGTCTGTGAGTATAACAGAACTTATTTGGCAGGCAAAGCCCCAAGAACAAACCATCCAGAATTTTTTGTTTGAGGTCACTCTTTTTAAATGGGTTTTCTATGTGGATCTAGCTTTCTAAGGCACTTGCTTGCAGTTCCTTTCGCTTCCACTGGATGTCAGTCTTTAGAAATTGGTTAATGTTTATCCTTTGAGAAATGAAGAAGTAGGGTTGTTCAGAATGAGGGTCGAGTCTAGTGTACTGTTGTGGTTGGGGCGCGCGACCTGAAAGCTCGCTCAACTTTGTTTTAAAACTGCTATTTAACGCAGTTTATACCGTCTTAAATGTTATCGATTATTTACGTAAAAAAATACCTAAAGCTGTATTAGGAAAGTTGTTTGAAATGTTTGGACAAAGATTACAGGTAACTTATTAGATATTTTGTATGTTGCACGAGTTGGAACCGGTGTTTTTCTGCATCAAACGCGCCAAATAAATGGACATTTTGGAGATATAACGACGGAATTAATCGAACAAAAGAACCATTTGTGATGTTTATGGGACATATTGGAGTGCCAACAGAAGAAACTCTTCAAAAGGCATACGTTATTTCTGAGATTTGTGTCGCGGGATGAAATATGATTGTCTGTGTTTGTTTGATGGGGTGCTGTCCTCGGATAATTGCATGGTTTGCTTTCACCGTAAAGCCTTTGAAATCTGACACCGTGGCTGGATTAACAAGTTAAGATTTATTTTGACATATTGCATGTGTATTTTCAAGAATGTTAAATATTTACAATTTTGTAGTTTGAATTTGGCGCCCTGCACTTTCACTGGATGTGGGACGGTAGCGTCCCATCTAGCCTAGAGAGGTTAATCTACACACAATACCCCATTATGAAAAAGCAAAAACTGTGGTTTTTATACATTTTTGCAAATATATTAAAAATAAAAACAGACATACTTTATTTACAAAGGTATTCAGACTCCGAAATTGAGCTCAGGTGCATCTTGTTTCCATTGATCATCCTTGAGATGTTTCTACAACTTGATTGGAGTCCACCTGTGGTAAATTCAATTGATTGGACATGATTTGGAAAGGCACACACCTGTCTATATGAAGGTCTCAGTTGACAGTGCATGTCAGAGCAAAACAATGAGGTCGAAGGAATTGTCCGTAGAGCTCCAAAATCCGGATTGTGTCGCGGCACAGATCTGGGGAAGGGTACCAAAAAATGTCCAAGAACACAGTGGCCTCAATCATTCTTAAATGGAAAAAGCTTGGAACCACCAAGACTTCCTAGAGCTGGCCACCCGGCCAAACTGAGTAATAGGGGGAGAAGGGCCTTGGTCAGGGAGGTGACCAAGAACCTTAAGAACTAGTCGCGATGCTGCCATCTCCGTCGGCGCTGCTAAAACCCCCAACCATTGCTATAGTACCTTCCAGAATGCATAGAAGGTCCTCCATTCGGCAAATCGGACAACAAATCCATCTTGCTCCTCCCCTCCTATAGGCAGAAACTCAAACAGGAAGGTGGGGGAGGCCCTTATATGAGGACTAGTCAACGCTGGTCTGACCAATTGGAATCCATGCTTCAAGATTGTTTTGATCATACGGACTGGGATATGTTCAGAGCTTCAGAAAACAATATCGACAAATATCGATATGTTGAATGAGTTTCAGGAAGTGCATAGGAGATGTTGTACCCACTATGACTATTAAAACCTACCCCAAACAAAAACTGTGGATAAAAGGGAGCATTCCCGCAAAACTGAAAGTGCGAACCACCGCATTTAACCAGGGCTAGAAGACTGGGAATATGTAAGGTTACAAACAGTGTAGTTATTCCCTCCGCAAAGCAATCAAGCAGGCTAAACGTCGGTATATGGACAAAGTTGAGTCCCAGTTCAACGGCTCAGAAACTAGACGTATGTGGCAGTGTCTACAGACAATCACAGATTATAAAGGGAAAACCAGCCACATGGCGGACACCGACGTCTTAGATCCACAGACGATGCAATCGCCACCACACTGCCCTGTCCCATTTGGGTAGGAGGCATACCTATGTAAGAATGCTGTTCATTGACTATAGCTCAGCATTCAACACAATAGTACCTTTCAAGCTCATCATCAAGCTTGAGGCCCTGGGTTTGACCCCCGCCGTGTTCAACTGGGTCCTGGACTTCCTGACAGGTTGCCCCCATGTGGTGAAGGTAGGAAACAACACCTCCACTTCACTGATCCTCAACACTGGGGCCCCAAAGGGGTGCATGCTCAGCCCCCTCCTGTACTCCCTGTTCACCCATGACTGCGTGGCCAAGCACACCTCCAACTCAATCATCAAGTATGCAGACGACAACAGTAGTAGGCTTGATTAATAACAACGAGACAGCCTACGGGGAGGAGGTGAGGGCCCTGGGAGTGTGGTGCCAGGAAAATAACCTCACACTCAACGTCAACAAAACTAAAAAGGAGATGATCGTGGACTTCAGGAAACAGCAGAGGGAGTACCCCCCATCCACATCAATGGGACCGCTGTGGAGAAGGTGGAAAGCTTCAAGTTCCCCAGTTTACACATCACTGACAAACTGAAATGGTCCACCCACACAGACAGTGTGGTGAAGGCGCAACAGCGCCTCTTCAACCTCACGAGGCTAAAGAAACTTGGCTTAAAACCCTCAAACTTTTACAGATGCACAATTGAGAGCATCCTGTCGGGCTGTATCACCTCCTGGTACGGCAACTGCAGCGCCCACAACCGCAAAGCTCTCCAGAAGTTGGTGCAGGGGCAAACTTCCTGCCCTCCTGGACACCTACAGCACCCGATGTCACAGGAAGGTCAAAAAGATCATCAAGCACAACAACCACCCAAGCCACTGCCTGTTCACCCCGTTATCATCCAGAAGGTGAGGTCAGTACAGGTGCATCAAAGCTGGGCCCAAGACTGAAAAACAGCTTCCATCTCAAGGCCATCAGACTGTTAAATAGCCATCACTAGCACATTAGAGGCGGCTGCATATAGACATAGATTCAAAATCACTGGCCACTTTTAGAAATAGATCACTAGCCACTTTAACAATGTTCCGTGTCTAGCATTACTCATCTCATATGTATAAACTGCACTCTACACTATTCTACAGTATCTTAGTCAGTTTTAAAATTGTTTACATATTGCATCACTCATTTCATATGTATTGTATTCTATACTACACCACTGACAGTTAAACAGCCATCTCCAGCACATCAGAGGCTGCTGCCTATAGACATAGATTAAAATCACAGGCCACCTCAAGGAAATGGATCACTAGTCACTAACAATGTCTCCGTATCTTGCATTACTCATCTCATATGTGTAAACTGTACTCTAAACTATTCTACGGTATTTTAGTCCCTTTAATTGTTTGTAAATATTGCATCACCCATCTCATATGTATATACTGTACTCTGCTATGCCACTGTACCTTAGTCCAATGCAGCACTGACATATGTATATATATTATTAATCCATTCCTAACTTATATTTACATGTTTTTTGGGGTATGTATTGTGAAACTGTTAGATATTACTGCACTGTCGTAGCTAGAAGCACAAGCATTTCGCTACACCCGCAATAACATCTGCTAAACACGTGTATGTGACCAATACAATTTGAAGAACCAGATGGTCACTGACAGAGCTCCAGAGTTCCTCTGGAGATGGATGAAACTTCCAGAAGAACAACCATCTCCGCAGCACTCCATCAATCAGGCCTTCATGGTAGAGTGGCCAGACAGAAGCCACTCCTCAGGAAAAGGCACATGACAGCCCGTTTGGAGTTTGCCAAAAGGCATTTCCAAATGCCCAGAGCGTACTCTGGCACCCCAGATTGAATTCGTAAGATGTCTAGTAGAGGTCGACCGATTATGATTTTTCAACAGCGATACGGGGTTTTTTTGAAACGGGAAATTTGCAAATAAATTCATTAAAAATCCTACAATGTGATTTTCTGGATTTTTTTTCTAATTTTGTCTGTCATAGTTGAAGTGTACCTATGATGAAAATTACAGGCCTCTCATCTTTTTAAGTGGGAGAACTTGCACAATTGGTGGCTGACTAAATACTTTTTTGCCCCACTGTGTGTGTGTGTGTGTGTGTATATATGGGCTTTTCTCCCAATTCTTATGGAGACTCTTCGGGTAGGCTCGCTTAATATAAATGGCGTCAGAGATGCGGAAAAGAGGAGTCTGTTGGGTGAATACACTACCATTCAAAAGTTTGGGGTCACTTAGAAATGTCCTTGTTTTTGAAAGAAACACATTTTTTGCCATTTAAAATGACATCAAATTGATCATAAATACAGTGTAGACATTGTTAATGTTGTAAATGACTATTGTAGCTGGAAATGGCAGATTTTTTATGGAATATCTACATTATCAGCAACTATCACTCCTGTGTTCCAATGGCACATTGTGTTAGCTATCAAATCAAAGTTTGTCACGTGCGCAAAATTCAACAGGTAGACATTACAGTGAAATGCTTACCAAAAAAAAGAAAATCTACACCACCTCTAAAATGATCCCCCCAAAAATGTATCAAGCTGCACCGATGGGCCGGCCAACCACTTAAGCCTCTTATTGATCCAGGAAAAAAACCTGGTGTGTGTGTGTGTGTGTGTGTGTGTGTGTGTACCCTCATCCTAAAGAGCAAAGCAAAACACTTTACCAGTGTCTCAGGGCCAAGGCTCCGGTCAGCATTCTTCCCCTTCGCAATGCTTCTCTCTCCTTAAATCTGGGCCCTTCTCCTCACTGTCTCTCTCGCACGCTTCCTCTCCATTTGGTTTATCTTATAAGTTTCTGGCAAGAGTCCCTCTCCCTCAGTCAGAAAATACACCACACAACCCATAACGACACACACACCAACCCAAACAGACCACAAAAGTACAAAAAGAGATACACAGGCTCTCTCATTCTGTCTCTGCCTCTTTCCAAAGGTACGGGCAGCACATTTCCTGGCTCCCCCTACTATCTCCCGAGTCAGTAGCATTCGTTTGCCATAACCACGCCTTTCTCCAGCTATTTTGGGACCATTGTGTTTGCAATGAACTGACGAAAGAACGACAGAGGAGCGCTGCTTAGAGAAACATGCCCACAGACGGCGAGAGAGAGATAAGAAAGCGGAGAGAATGGAGGTAGAAAGGCAGAGCGGGAGGGGATTTATTTCAACCTGATTCCTTTCTATCCTCAAATGTGTTGATTAGCCTAATAGTGACGTTTCCCTTCCTGACACTCTTACTGAAGGACAAAGGTCTTGACAGCCTCCTGTCTCCCAGCCAACTAAGCACAGACCCCAGATATCAGCACTCAGACCTGTTCCCGCCAAGCACTTTTTGACCCATACGTTCTGCACTGACCTCCATTGGCAAGGTCTCTTCCTACACAATAAGATACCAATCAATAGAGCAGCAAACTGCTGAGAAGTACTTCTGTTAGATCTTGCAGTCCTACATTCAGAGATCTTGCACTGAGAAGTGCACATTCTTGAGGGTCATCCAGTAGGCTGCTTGACTACTTAGACAGCCGATTCTCATTGCAATTACCGACACACACAAAATCAGTCGCCAAAATGCTTACACACAAAACAGTCCCCCCCCAAAAAAATTCCAAGAAACATAGGCCTAAAGCCACGCATACAGACACAGTTAGCATCAAGGTCTATCCACACCATTCCCACAGTGTTCTCTGCATGCACTAACACTGACCATTCAAACACTTCACTTTTAGAGTGACTCATTGCCTGTGGCTGACTGAACACCCACACTGAAACGGAAATTACAGAAAGTAGGACCCTGAGTGTGAGAGAGGGGGAGGATGAAAGACGCTAGATAGAGGCCTTGAGATGAAGATAGACTCAGAGCGATGGAGACAGACCTTGAGGGGGATGGAGTCGATGACGAGCAAAAGAGGGCAAGATTCGGCAGAGAAAAAAGATTGAACACGAGGTTTATAGAGACAAAGACAGGAAGGGGTGTGAGTAAAAGGGGAAGGGATGCATTGTAAAACAAAGCTCTTTAGGCTTACTTGGATACTCCGTGTATCTACCCTTCACGGCATAAAATGTGACTCGTTTCAAGAAATTAGGCATGTGTCGTACGTCACTTCTTCACAGGAGAGGCATTTGAACGAAAAAGAAAAAAAAAAGTTTTTTGGTAGAAATGCCTTCTGGAATGTGAACTTTCATGTGCCTTAAAACCTCTTTGGGCTCAAGGGGCAGTATTGAGTAGCCAGAGAAAAAGGTGCCCATTTCAAAAAGGCCTCCTACTCAATTCTTGCTCGTACAATATGCATATTATTATTATTATTATTGGATAGAAAACAGTCTCTAGTTTCTATAGCCGTTGAAATGTTGTCTCTGAGTGGAACAGAACTCATTCTACAGCAATTTCCCTGACATGGAGTCAGATTTCACACATCTTGGCCCCTGATCTGGAGTCAGTTTAAAGGTCCCCGTGAATGCTATGAGGATACAGACACTGCTTACGTCTTCCCCTGGATGTCTTTACGTGATGACGCTTTGAATGGTGTCGATTGCGCAATCACAGCCTCTATAAAACAGATCAACGTGTAGGTAGTAACTCTTTTCCAGCTGCGCCGGACGCGCGGTGGACACCGACCTGCTCTTTTTCCAAGCATTAGTGTAGCCAGTAATATTTCTCCGGTCATGTTTTTACTTGTAATAGGTGTTAAAGACATCATAAGGTAGTTAATTTAAACCGTTTTATAGCAATTTATATCCGTTTAGTGCGATTTTGGGACATTTATTTCTGAGACACTTTGAATCTCTGGGCACGTTTCCAGTTCATGCCGAACGCAGTGGGCATTTCCACATGGCAAGAGGACAGCTTTCGACCAAAAGACGATTAGACCCAAGAAAGGATTCTTTGCCCAAGATTCTAATGGAAGAACAGCTCAAAGTAAGAACAATTTATTATGATAAATCGTGTTTGTCTAAAAATGTTAATCGCTTATGACGCCATTTTGTTAGACGTAGCTTCGCTTGGCGCAAACTGTATTGAAAAGTAAGGATAATTTAAAAAATGTAAATCAGCGATTGTATTAAGAATTAAATTGTCTATCAAATCGCTGTCCACCCTATATTTTTTAGTCACGTTTATGAGTATTTATGTATACGACTAGATCACTGTCTAATATGGCGCACGACATTTTCTGACCAGCTGGGCAACTTTTGTCATTGTCTAACCATGATTTTGGTGGCTAAATATGCACATTTTCGAACAAACTCTATATGTATGTTGTAATATGATGTTACAGGAGTGTCATCTGAAGAATTCTGAGAAGGTTAGTGAAAAAATTAATATATTTTGGCGATGTTGACGTTATCGCTCTCTTTGGCTAGAATCAATGCTCTGGTAATGTTTGCACATGTGGTATGCTAATATAACGATTTAGTGTTTTCGCTGTAAGACACTTAGAAAATCTGAAATATTGTCTGCATTCACAGGATCTGTGTCTTTCGATTAGTGTATGCTGTGTATTTTTACGAAATGTTTGATGATTAGTAATTAGGTAATACACGTTGCTCTATGTATTTATTCTAGTCTAGTTGTGACGGTGGGTGCAATTGTAAACTATGATTTATACCTGAAATATGCACATTTTTCTAACAAAACCTATCCTATACCATAAATATGTTATCAGACTGTCATCTGATGAGGTTTTTTCTTGGTTAGTGGCTATCAATATCTTAGTTTAGCCGAATTGGTGATAGCTACTGGTGTTGGTGGACAAAGAAAAAATGGTTTCTTTTGCTAAGGTGTTTAGCTAATAGATTTACATATGTCTTCCCTGTAAAACATTTAAAAAAATCGGACATGTTGGCTGGATTCACACGATCTGTATCTTTCATTAGCTGTATTGGACTTGTTAATGTGTGAAAGTTAAATATTTTAAAAAATATTTTTTTTTTGAATTTGCCTTTTCAGCGGAATGTGGGAGGAAATAATAAAGTTGTATCACATCTGCAAATAGTTACAATTATGAGTCTAGTTGGTTTAGCCACGGAAAAATACAGGAACCTTCCCGCTAGCCATGATAGGCTGAGATAATGGATGGGCTAGACATGCCGAGAGAGGAGTTTGGATTGGTCTGCCATGTAGCATGCTTCTGTCTATAACATGAGCTGCTTAGTATGTGTAGGTAATAATTTCTAATGCTGTTCTTTTTAAAGATATCATGAACTCCACAACTCTTGCTCTCCACTTTCTGGAGGACCGAGTTTTGAAATCAGTGGAATGCCTGGTGGAAGCAGAGTTTGATTGCAAATATGAGGGAGTCGAAAAGAGAACACATAAGGCTGTTGTATAAAACACCCATCTCCGGATTACATCTTAAAACCAAGGGCAACCATGACAGAGGGAGAGAAGCGCTCATCCAAGTTAAAGTGTACTGTTAGCTAGCTAGCTCAGGTTAAGTGTATGATCTGTGTACTAATGTAATTTGTATCTCAGTGCCATTTCCAGTTATAGTCTAATGTTAGCTATCTTATCATTGAACCTAGTTGTTTATAAAGTTGGTTTTAGTTGCCTAGTTTGCTAGATTGACATATTAAATTCATTTTTTTAATGGATGGGTATATTGGTGTTAAAATACACATGTCAGGTGGTTGGATTATCTTGGCAAAGGAGAAAAGCTCACCAACAAGGACATAAACAAATTTGTGCACAACATTTGCGAGAAATACGTTTTTTGTGCGTATGGAACATTTCTGGGATCTTTTATTTCAGCTCATGAAACATGGTACTGACACTTCACATGTTGATTTTACATTTTTGTTTCGTATAAAGAGCCAAGAAACACAAGGACAAAGTCTCACTTCAGTAGACTTTCATTTCAAGTAAATTAGACCAACTTTTCTGCCTGTGTACAGCTCTTCATGTGCACACAACCTCCAGCCAGGCAGTGTTGCAGCGCAAGTGGAATAGGGTAATATGGGATTTGTAGTTCTTTGACAGTGCGATTACTTTACCAGCTATTTAACAAAAACGGCAGAAATACTTTGAAAACATTTACTGCAGCATTTATTTTACTATAAATATGATCGTACGTAACCATTTTATTCACAACGCGAGTGAAATTGTCACACTGTGGAGCCCTGACCACCTGCCAACGTGGCTGGTGAAATAGACATCCTACCAATCCTGCCAAAATCTATCCGCATTTGGCAGGTGTTCATTTTAGGTCTGCTAACCTTCGCATACCAGGGACAGCCAGGCTATGGTTCATCCACCTTGGAGGACCGTCCGCTTCCATTAAAACTAGCATTTGAAAAGAACTTGAAACTAAATGATGTCAGTGAACCATCTGAGGTACAGGTCAGCAACATTGGGGTGGTAGGTAGCCTAGTGGGTAGAGCGTTGGACTAGTAACCGAGAGGTTGCAAGATCGAATACCCTGAACAAGGCAGTTAACCCACTGTTCCTAGGCTGTCATTCTTTTCAATGGGTTCTTAACTGATTTGCCTAGTTAAATAAAGGTAAAATAAAAATAAATAATATCCAAGGGAGTGGTGCTGGGTAGGATGAGTAACACTACTGTAGTACCAAAGCAACAGCCCTTACTGGTCTGAATGTGAGATACACAAGAGACACTGATCCAAAGCACAGCTTTGCTATGGATTCTGACTGTTGGGCCAGCGGGAGCAGCCAGCGAGTGTTTATGAATGCAAAGCTTTGTGCCACAACGCTGCTCTTCAACATCCCGCTGGCTGACATTTGGGGAGACATTCATCTGCCTGCCCGTCTGTGTTCCTCCTTCTGAAACGCAGACAAACAGTAACCCCACGCATGCCATGCACGCACAAGGTTGGGTGCTTGAGTGGAAGAATGTGTGCAGTAGTGCAGTTTTATAAATCATTCCTTTAACTATGACAACCAAATACTTAAAAAAAAAATGCAGTGCATGATTGAGGCCTATTCCTTTGTGTCTCTCTCTTCATTTGTGAGGATTTCTGATTTCAGTATATTTGTGTGGAATCCCTTCAATATTTCAGAACAGCACTGTGTAACATTACAGAGTAAAGACTGAACAACAGTGAAGTTTCTACTGAAGGGAGGGTCTGAACCCCAGAGCTTGTGTCAATAGTCTCTTCAAACCTCTTCCTCAAAGATGGCGTTTTAGATGGAAATCAACGTTTTCCCGTTCTCTGATCTTAACCCACTGAATCAATGTCTGGTAGATACCTAGGACTGACCACTTCTATGACTAAAAAAAACATTCCAGAACAAGGAAATACACTAGCATACCACAGACAATAATAGTCTCATTCTACTTCTATGTATCATACCAACAAATCATCTAAACAATTCGTAATACCTCACTGACACTAACTCACTGTGATCACGATAAGTCAGAAAGAACGTGTTAAATTAATTTCCTGCTGTTAGAAAATGTCTATATTTAGTGACACGTCATAACTTAAGCTACAGCACATCATGTGTGGGTTGTGTCTTCTCATAATGTGAGCACAGCACTTAGGCCTACAGCAGGTTGACATTAGGATCGTTCCACTTTTTGGCACCCCTTTAGATTTAAAAACTAAACTTTCTAGACCTATTTGCCTATGGTAGAAGTGGTAAGAAAGTAACTTATTATACAACTTTAATACCATTACATTTTTCGGACAATTATACCACGCCGCCAACTTTCCTGCCTTCTCTTAATATTTGAACGGTAATGCCGGCAACAAAGCCTTGTACTTTTATTTCCGCAAACCAGCCTAGCCATGATTGCGGTAATGTATTTAGAAGTCCTGCCAACCCCTCATTATAAACATTACCTTTCACCTTAACGTCTTTGGCACGCATTAATTCATTTACATTCTATTGTTGTCCGACATCAAACTTGTCCTCAATAATCACAAAGCTTCACAGAAATGAGCTACATTTATTCTCTCTATTTAAAATGTATGTAGTTCTGTCCTTGAGCTGTTCTTGTCCATTGCCACAAAAATGCTTTGGAATTTAGCCTGGGGGAATGCAGTGTAGCACACCGCTATTTAATATTTTTTTCTTGATATACATCTGATTAGTCTTGATGTTTCTTAGGACCTGTATAAACAAATAACGGATTTGTCTAGTCAGCTCATATAATTACTAGAACATATCTTACAACGTTTTGAGAAGCATACTTTTTATTCACAGTAAAAGGAAAAAACGTAATTTACAAGTAGGCTATGGCAAGCTGCTAACTTCATGTTGTGAATGTGAAGAAATTAAATTAGTGGAATGTCTGAATTTAAAATGGTAGGTAGCATAAACGTAACATATGGATTAGCATACGCATCAAGTCCCAATGCAAAGTTACCTCACTTTTCAATCGTTTTTGTTCCTGATCAGAACGCCAAAGTCATGTGGGAAAATGGGGTGGTGTAATAAAATGGAGTACCCGGCAAGCCAGCCTATTCCCGAAAATGTTAAATGCAACAGAAATAACTTCAAATTAAACCAAAATCATGAAAAATCCAATAGCTACAGTGCCTTCGGAAAGTATTCAGACCACTTGACTTTCTCCACTTTGCTAGGTTACATCCTTATTCTAAAATGTATTAAAACCACACACACACACACAATACTCCATAACTACAAAGCATAAACTGTTTTTTATAAAATGAATTACAAATAAATAAACTGAAATATCACATCTACGTAAGTATTCAAGACCCTTTACTAAGTACTTTGTTGAAACACCTTTAGCAGTGATTTCAGCCTGAGTCTTCTTGGGTATGACACCTATTTTTGGGGAGTTTGTCCCGTTCTTCTCTGCAGATCCTCTCAAGCTCTGTCAGGTTGGATGGGGGGGGGGGGGGGGGGGGGGGGGGCGTTGCTGCACAGCTATTTTCAGGTCTCTCCAAAAATGTTCCATTGTGTTCAAGTCCGGGCTCTGGCTGGTTCACTCAGGGACATTCAGAAACGTGTCCCGAAGCCACTCCTGTCTCGTCTTGGTTGTCTGCTTAGGGTTGTTGTCCTGTTGGAAGGTGAACCTTCGCCCCAGTCCGAGTTCCTGAGCAGGTTTGTGTCAAGGATCTCTGTACTTTGCTCCGTTCATCTTTCCCTCGATCTTGACTAGTCTCCCAATCCCTGAAAAACATCCCCACAGCATGATGCTGCCACCACCATGCTTCACCGTAGGGATGGTGCCAGGTTTCCACCAGACGTGACACTTGGCATTCAGGCCAAATAATTCAATCTTGGTTTAATCGGACCAGAGAATGTTTCTCATGGTCAGAGTCCTTTAGGTGCCTTTCGCCAAACTCCAAGTGGGCTGTCATGTGCCTTTTATTGAGGAGTGGCTTCCGTCTGGCCAATCTGCAGAGAGGATTGTTCTGGAAGTTCCTCCCATCTCCACAGAGGAACCCTGGAGCTCTGTCAGAGTGACCACCTGGTTCTTGGCCACCTCCTTGACCAAGTCCCTTCTCCCCCAATTTCTCAGTTTGGCCGGGCAGCCAGCTCTAGGAAGAGTCTTGGTGGTTCCAAACTTAATCCATTTAAGATTTATGGAGGCCACTGTGTTCTTCAATGCTGCAGATCTTTTTTGGTACCCTTCCCCAGATCTGTGCCTTGACACAATCCTGTCTCGGAGCTCCACGGACAACTCCGTAGCTTGGCTTGGTTTGGTTTTTGCTCTGACATGCACTGTCAACTGTGGGACCTTATATAGACAGATGTGTGCCTTTCCAAATCATGTCCAATCAATACATTTACCACAGGTGGATTCAAATAAAGTTGTAGAAACATCAAGGATGATCAATGTAAACACGATGCACCTGAGCTCAATTTCGAGTCTCATAGCAAAGGGTCTGAATACCTACATTTTATTTCAAAAAATATTTGCACACACACACACTAGCTAAAAAAATAAAGTTTTCGCTTTGTCATTATAGGTGGAAGCCAAGGTGGGAAAAGTTACAAAACTCCAAGCCTACTTCAGAGAACATGCCGAAAAGTTGACAAAACAAAAAAGGAGCAAACGAGGGACCACGGTTACATAATTAGAGCAATTTTATTTTGAGCCCACGGCAAGAAGGCCACAGAGCATCCCGGGGTTCACACTAGATAACATACACGCAAAGTCTGAGGAGCATGAGGTGTGACTAAATGTTAGACAGCTTGAGCTAGCATACAAACTCGGTAGCATAAAGTAGAAATAGTGGATTGTGGGTAGTTCCGAAGATAACTGGAAATGAATGAATAAATGTGTTTAAAAAATAAAACACAACCATGTTTGTAGTTACAGTAACAATATGGTTACCGAAGTCTTTCTTTGCCCACACTGTTGTTACTTGGAATAAAAACATGCTTCCTACCCTTTAAAATAGAGGAATTTAGAACATGTGGCTGTCAGGTTACCATGACAACGGTTGCAACAACAGGCTCCCCTCTCCCCACTGGGATTCTCTGCCTCTGATCCCATTACAGGGGCTTAGTCACGGGCTTGCTCACACTCTCCCATGTAGCAGGCTTTTTTTACACTATACACAACTTTTGTGGGTTGAGTCACTGACGTTATCTTCCCGTCTGTCCGGTTTTGCACCCCCTCGGGCTTGTACAGTGGTGGATATATTCATGGGCTATACTTGGCCTTGTCTCTGGGTAGTAAGTTAGTGGTCGGTTGATATCCCTTTGGTAGTGTGGGGGCTGTGCTTTGGAAAAGTGGGTAGGGCAATATCCTGACTGGTTGGCCCTGTCCGGGAGAAACTTTGGACAGGACCACAGTGTCACCCGAACCCCCCTGTCTCAGTCTCCAGTATCTATACTGCAATAGCCCATGTGCCGTGGGGCTAGGATCAGCCTGTTGGTGTAATTCTCCTGTCTTATCTGGTGTCCTGTGTGATCTTAGGTAGGCGACCTCTAATTTTCCTATTTCTCTCTCCCAGGCAATCTGAGCATTAGGACCATGCCCCAGGACTATCTGGCCTGATAACTCGTGTCTGTCCCAGTCCACCTGGTCATGCTGCTAATCCAGTTTCTGCTGTTCTGCCTGCGGCTATAGAACCCTGACCTGTTCACCGGACGTGCTACCTTGTTCCGGACTTGCTGTTTGCATACACCCACCCCACCGCGTAAACGCAAACTTTTTTTTTTCTTCAAATATATTGTAGCTTAGACCCTATTTTACATAATCTGATGTGTTTGTGTTATGCCCTTGGTTGAGACAAAGCATACTCTTGAATACAGGCTGGGTGTCTCATTTTGGATGATAATTGTAAACTTTCAAATGGTATCAAAGATGGTTGAGTCCACACAATGTTGAATTGAATGTGACTGTTTTAAATTATAGAGAATTGACAGTATATGAAACCTATTGAAATCATAGAAATATACAATTATAGATATTCCTACTTAAATAAACATTTGACAGTGGGTAAACCAGCAGCCATCATGGTGGTAATAATTCGAAGTCCATTTCAATTCAATATTTCAGTGACATACAAGCTGGGCTTCGGCGGTATACCGGGGTATTTGGAAATAGCCATGGAATGGTTTTGCCAATACCGTCATAACTATTATTATATTGTGCAGCTCCTTTCTAAGTAAATACCTGCAGTCAACTTGTGCAATATGTTAAGATAAAGCAGACTGTGTTCTTCAATTCACCGGGCACATTATGAAGCTTACCGTAGTTCCCCAGAACAGATGAGCCAGTCACGTATTTTTAAAGAGCACAACTGGAGAAAGCGGGAACATGTGAGTCCAACTGTTTATTGACAGGGGTCACGTTATACATGTTCAAAAATGAAATTTGGTAGCTCTTACCTATATACACTACCATTTCAAAGTTTGGGGACACTTAGAAATGTCCTTGTTTTTGAAAAGCTATTTTTTTGTCCATTAAAATATCAAATGGATCAGAAATACAGAGTAGACATTGTCAATGTTGTAAATGACTATTGTAGCTGGAAATGGCAGATTTTTAATGGAATATCTACATAGGCATCCAGAGAACCATTACAAGCAAACATCACTCCTGTGTTCCAATGGCACGTTGTGTTAGCCTTTTAAAATGATAAACTAGGATTAGCTAATTGATCATTAGAAAACCCTTTTGCTATTATGTTAGCACAGCTGAAAAATGTTCTGTTTAAAGAAGCAATAAAACTGGCCTTCTTTAGACTAGTTGAGTATCTGGAGCATCAGCATTTGTGGGTTTGATTACTGGCTCAAAATGGACAGACACAAAGAATTTTCTTCTGAAACTCGGCAGTCTATTCTTGTTCGGGGAAAAAGCACAAAAGTTTTCAGCTGTACTAGCATAATTGCAAAAGGGTTTTCTAATGATCAATTAGTGTGTTAAAAGGATAAACTTAGATTAGCTAGCACAACGTGCCATTGGAACACAGGAGTGATGGTTGCTGATAATGGGCCTCTGCACACCTAAGAAGATATTCATTTTTTTTAATCTGCCGTTTCCAGCTACAATAGTCATTTACAACATTGTCCACACTGCATTTCTGATCAATTTGTTATTTTAAAAATGGACAAAAAAAGTGCTTTCAAGGACAAGGACATTTAAGTGACCCCAAACGTTTGAACGGTAGTGTATACACACACAACTTTATGAGTTGTACTGCCTTTCTTTGCTAAAAATAAAAACAGTTTGCAATTGTTAGCATATTTAGATAGCAGCCTCCATGGAAATTTGCTATTACGTGTGCTTATTTTGTTAGCATTCTGGTAATAGAAGCCCAAAGGGTGTTTTTTTTGCATGTTTTGGCACCACCTTACGTACTAAGCCAGTAATACTGTAAATCGGGGTTGAGAGGGGGACGGTATGACCATATGAAAATCTGGATACCGCCCAACCCTGGTACCAGCTAAATTGCAGTGGTTTGATTCTATTTCTAGGATTGAAAAGGCACCCACCCTGTATTCAAGAGTATGCAGTGTCTCAACTGATGGCGGGCACAACACAAACACCTTAGATTCTCCATACTCAACTGGTGGACCATGGACCAGATCTGTACCTAGAACGGGATTAATACAGAGTGCAGGCCCCAGAAAAAAATATATTTATATCCACACACACTAGAATAATAGTGAAGATATCTAAACACATATGGAATCATGTAGTAACCCCCCAAAAAATGTGGAAACTCCTTTAAGACTGTTGGAAAAGCATTCCAGGTGACGCTGGTTGAGAGAATGCCAAGAGTGTGCAAAGCTGTCAAGACAAAGGGTAGCTATTTTGATTTGTTTAACACTTTTTTGGTCACTAAATGATTATGTGTGTTATTTCATAGTTTCTGAGTAGGTGTCCAAACTTTTGACTGGTACCGTGTGTGTAATATATTTTTTTTGAACACGTTTCAGGCTTCGACCCCTTGTATCATAAACACACAAGACATGGAAGAAGGCATAGAATTGCAGGAAATTAGCTTTAATACAGCAACAAATAAATCTCTGCCCCATGCAAAATGTATAGAATTGCGGGAAATTGGCTTTAAAAATGCTACATTTTCTTTCCTCTGGAAGCAACGTCAGCACAAGAACTGTTCGTCGGGAGCTTCATGAAAAGTGTTTCCATGGCTGAGCAGCAGCACACAAGCCTAACGGACAAATCAGACAGGCCAACGGACAAATCTGGGTTTGCCAGATGCAAGGAAGAAGCTATCTGCCCCAACGCTTAGTGCCAACTGTAAAGTCTGGTGGACAAGTAATAATTGTCTGGGGATTTCTTTTCTTTCATGGTTTGGCCCCTTATTTCCAGTGAAGGGAAATCTTAACGCTACAGCATACAAATGACATTATAGGTGATTCTGTGCTTCCAACTTTGTGGCAACAGTTTGGGGAAGGCCCTTCCCTGTTTCAGTATGACAATGCCTCCATGCGCAAAGCGAGGTCCATACAGAAAAAGAAATGGTTTGTCAAGATCGGTGTGGAAGAACTTTACAGGCCTGCACAGAGCCCTGACCTCAACCCCATCGAACGCCTTTGGGATGAATTGGAACCCTGACTGCGAGCCAGGCCTAATCACACAACATCAGTGCCCGACCTCACTAATGCTCTTGTGGCTTTAAGGAAGCAAGTCCCCACAGCAATGTTTCAACATCTAGTGAAAAGCCATCCCAGATGAGTGGAGGCTGTTATGGCAGAAGGGGGGGGGGGGGGGGGGGGATTACTCCAAAATAATTCCCATGATTTTGGAATGAGATGGTTGACGAGCAGGTGTCCACATACTTTTGGTCATGTAGTGTGAAAAGGTAGTTTCTTCAATAAATTATTAAATAGTTTAAAAAGCTTTGAAAGCTTTAAAATTGTTGTTTAAATCTAAAAAGGGGTACAGTCAAAACGTGATTGAAATCAAATGAAACAACCCATTTACAAAACAAACAGTATTTGGTTTCACAATGAGCCACACCTCTCATACACGCAATTTGGAAAAGCCTGCCCTCTCCATACAACTTAACTTAAACAGTTAGGGTGGTACCAATAGAAGATTGAAAAGAGGAGTGATGCTTTATGATGTACAATCCTTCCTTATACTAAGGATTCTTATGTTATAGCCTACATCCTTGCTTTGGTACACAACACACCCAATTTGTCCTTCATTTTGATCCAAGCAATGAAACTCTGCTGGCCTGACCTAGCTAAGGCAGTAAAGGCACTTGATTCCCTCGAGAGCTGTGTAGCTATGTTACCATTGAGCTTTTAAAAAACCTAAATCACTGTGAGGGCTTGGAATTTATCTAAAAGGTCACAATTAATTTACACTCTGCTGATAACAAGCCGCCGCCACCCATATAACCGTTTTCAGTTCCCACACTGGACTGAGTTAACCTTGGACCAGACACATATTACAGTACTGAATGTGTGTGTGTGTCTGTGTGTTTCTGAAACTGAGTTTTGTGAAGAGTAACCACCGAAGCAATTAGTTGGAAGGAACACACCTATGAATCACGTTGCTTTCGTTATTTGCAAAAAGAAAGTGAAGCAAAAAGAAAGTGAAGCAAAAGAGAAAGGAGGGGGGAAACAGAAGACGTAGCTGGCATCTTAACATACTAGGCTTACATTTTCACAAGCACGCACACCACACACACTTTTAATGAGCAGCAAGCAGTCATGGCGGAGCATGTAAAATTGCTTCTAATCAATAAATAGACAAGTCAAACCAGGAAATAATTGACTGCTGAATGATGATCTGTCAAAATACATGAGCATTGATCTTGTCCCCAGCACGCTAGCCTGCATGCAAAGGTCAATGGATGTGGATTTTCATAGCTTTGCTGTATCTGGCTTGAATAACCTGCTATTCTCACACAGCCAGCCAGATGCGATCATTTTTTATGGACAGCTATGTCCCCCTGTGATAGTATAGGGATGGTTGCCATCTATAGCCCTTGCACAAAGAGGAACCTGTTACATAGCCATCTGTGTCAATATCCAGTTTGGAATAGGGCTGGGTGGTATACCGTATTTTACAATATACCGGTATTGATGCACGGACCGGTTTCGGGTTTTACTTTACCTTCTTTAATGGTATTTTAATGTTAGATTTGTTTAATGCGATATGCCGTGTGTAACGTCCATTTTTATTGTTCACTCTCTCCATGCCGCTTTCCACACAGACGTAGCCCCGTTCCATCACTCAAGGACGCTGTTGTTGCTTGACCACGAGACACTTGCATTCAGTCTACATGGTCAATGCAGCACAAACAACAATGTTGATGATAACGATGCTGGTTTCACTTCTTAATGTAAATCCACTAGCTTTCTATAATTACACTAGTTTGTTTCTTACATCTGCAAAAAATGGCTAGTTTGTCTTCTCTTAGCAAGTTGGGCCAAAATCTTGTTAGATGCCAAAGCTAATCACTAGTTAGCTGGCTAGCTAAAAAGCTAATAAAATGTACTTGGTCAAAGCAAACGTAACTAGCTATAAAGCCTGATAAAACCAGTGATGTTGTAGACCGAAATCAGCATGTTGTTTATGCAACAGTACCTTCTAAATCAAAGAGGAATATGGGAAGCATGAATATGTTAGCTACATGAAGTAGCTAAGAGAATACATTCAACGTAGCCAAAGATTATAGGGTCCCCTAGGGAACACTTGGGTTTCTACCCTGTCACAATAACTCCTCCCTGACATTTTTCATTCATTGTAATGTAAAACACTATTCAAAACACTCACTATTAGAGGTCGACAGTTTAATTAGGGTTTTTCAAGTTTTAATAACAATCGGTAATCTGCATTTGTGGACACCGATTATGGCCGATTACATTGCACTCCACGAGGAGACTGCGTGGCAGGCTGACCACCTGTTACGTGAGTGCAGCAAGGAGCCAAGGTAAGGTGCTAGCTAGCATTAAACTTATCTTTATAAAAAACAATAAATCTTAACATAATCACTAGTTAACTACACATGGTTGATGATATTACTAGTTTATCTAGCTTGTCCTGCGTTGCAAATAATCGATGCAGTGCCTGTTAATTTATCATCGAATCACAGCCTACTTCCCCAAACGGGTGATTTAACAAGCGCGTTCACGAAAAAAAACACTGTCGGTGCACCAATGTGTAACTAAACATCAACGCCTTTCTTAAAATCAATACACAATTATATATTTTCAAATATTGTCTGGTAACATGAATTTCTTTTAACTGGGGAAATTGTGTCACTTCTCTTGCGTTCTGTGCAACAGAGTCAGGGTATATGCAGCAGTTTGGGCCGCCTGGCTCGTTGCGAACTGCGTAAAGACCATTTCTTCCTAACAAAGACAACCAACTTCGCCAAACGGGGGATGATTTAAACAAAGCGCATTTGCGAAAAAAGCACAATCGTTGCGCGAATGTACCTAACTATAAATATCAATGCCTTTCTTAAAAATATATACTTCTGTGTATTGATTTTAAACCTGCCTATTTAGTTAAGAAATTCATGTTAGCAGGCAATATTAAACTACAGAAATTGTGTCACTTCTGCACGTTCTGTGCAACAGAGTCAGGGTATATGAAACAGTTTGGGCCGCTTGGCGATCCCTCTGGCGAGCACATGGAGGGCTGTGCGGCCCCACAAAGAAATGCCACCCCACACCATGACTGACCCACCGCCAAACCGGTCATGCTGGAGGATGTTGCAGGCAGCAGAACGTTCTCCACAGCGTCTCCAGACTCTGTCACGTCTGTCACATGTGCTCATGTGCTCCGTGTGAACCTGCTTTCATCTGTGAAGAGCACAGGGCGCCAGTGGCGAATTTGCCAATCTTGGTGTTCTCTGGCAAATGCCAAACGTCCTGCACGGTGTTGGGCTGTAAGCACAACCCCCACCTGTGGACGTCGGGCCCTCATACCACCCTCATGGAGTCTGTTTCTGACGGTTTGAGCAGACACATGCACATTTGTGGCCTGCTGGAGGTCATTTTGCAGGGCTCTGGCAGTGCACCTCCTTGCACAAAGGCGGAGGTAGCGGTCCTGCTGCTGGGTTGTTGCCCTCCTACGGCCTCCTCCACATCTCCTGATGTACTGGCCTGTCTCCTGGTAGCGCCTCCATGCTCTGGACACTACGCTGACAGACACAGCAAACCTTTTTGCCACAGCTCGCATTGATGTGCCATCCTGGATGAACTGCACTACCTGAGCCACTTGTGTGGGTTGTAGACTCCGTCTCATGCTACCACTAGAGTGAGAGCACCGCCAGCATTCAAAAGTGACCAAAACATCAGCCAGGAAGCATAGGAACTGAGAAGTGGTCTGTGGTCACCACCTGCAGAATCACTCCTGTTTTGGGGGGTGTCTTGCTAATTGCCTATAATTTCCACCTTTTGTCTATTCCATTTGCACAACAGCATGTGAAATTTATTGTCAATCAGTGTTGCTTCCTAAGTGGACAGTTTGATTTCACAGAAGTGTGATTGACTTGGAGTTACATTGTGTTGTTTAAGTGTTCCCTTTATTTTTTTGAGCAGTGTATATATATCATCGCTCTTGCTGCTGGTGATTCTCTGATCCACCTCTATGCAGACGACACCATTCTGTATACATCTGGCCCTTCTTTGGACACTGTTAACAAACCTTCAAACAAGCTTCAATGCCATATAACACTCCTTCCGTGACCTTAAACTGCTTTTAAACGCTAGTAAAACTAAATGCATGCTCTTCAACCGATTGCTTCCCGCCCGACTAGCATTGCTACCCTGGACGGTTCTGACTTAGAATATGTGGCTAACTACAAATACCTAGGTGTCTGGTTAGACTGTAAACTCTCCTTCCAGACTCACAATAAGCATCTCCAATCCAAAATTAAATCTAGAATCGGCTTCCTATTTCGCAACAAAGCCTCCTTCAATCATGCTGTCAAACATACCCTCGTAAAACTGACTATCCTACCGATCCTTGACTTCGGTGATGTCATTTACAAAATAGCCTACAACACTCTACTCAGCAAATTGGATGTAGTCTATCACAGTGCCATCCATTTTGTCACCAAAGCCCCATATACTACATACCAATGCGACATGTATGCCTTCGTTAGCTGGCCCTCACTACATATTCGTCGCCAAACCAACTGGATCCAGGTCATCTATAAGTCTTTGCTAGGTAAAGCCCCGCCTTATCGCAGCTCACTGGTCACTATTGCAACACCCACCCGTAGAACGCACTCCAGCAGATATATTTCACTGGTCATCCCCAAAGCCAACACCTCCTTTGGCCGCCTTTCCTGACAGTTCTCTGCTGCCAATGACTGGAACAAATGTTAAAAATCACTGAAGATGGAGTCTTATATCTCCCTCTCTAACTTTAAGCATCAGCTGTCCGAGCAGCTTACCGATCACTGTACACAGACAATCTGTAAATAACACACCCAACTACCTCATCCCCATGTTATCTTATGCTCTTTTGCACCCCAGTATCTCTACTTGTACATCCTTCACTCCAATGCTAAATTGTAATTATTTCACCTCTATGGCCTATTTATTGCCTTACCTTCCTAATCTTCTACATTTACACACACTGTACATAGATTTTTTCTATTGTGTTATTGACTGTACATTTGTTTATCCCATGCGTAACTGTTGTTTTTGTCGCACTGCTTTGCTTTCTCTTGGCCAGGTCGCAGTTGTAAATGAGAACTTGTTCTCAACTGGCCTACCTGGTTAATTAAAGGTGAAATAAATAAAAAATGAGTGAAAAACATTCCCAGAAGAGAGTGGATGCTGTTATAACAGCAAAAGGGGGGAGAAACTCCATATTAAATGCTCATGATTTTGGAATGAGATGTTCCACAAGCATGTGTCCACATACAGTACATGACCAAAAGTATGTGGACACCATAGGGTCACTCACTACTTGTAAATGTATAACTAATTATTCAAAAATATAAAATACCCTCAAACCATCTAAACATTTTTTTAAATAACGTGATATATGCTGGCCATATCGCCCAGCTCTAGTTTTGAAGATGCTAAAGTATTAGACAGCCAACAAGACCCTCATATGAAGTGCCTGTCTGTTCGTCCGTCTATCTATCCGTCACTGCAGTAAGTTCAGTTATAAAATGTGTTGCTAGCTAGCCAGCCTGCTTTCCATCTACCAGTCATAAACAGCTGTCAAAAACGGTAGCTAGCAAGGTTAGCCAGCTATTGATTTACAGTAATCCAGTGGTAACTAGCCACTAGCTGTTAACACAACAGCGTTCGCTTGCTTACCTTTGCCATTCTGCCAGGCTGTGTACCAAGACAGGCTGAGAAACGACGTGAAGAAAATGATAGCAGTGGCAACCGTTCCATTTCTGAGCCTCATCTCATTTCAGCGATTCTCTCACCGAAGCGCGGGGACCCTGGGGCCGGCGTGCCTCACTCACTGCCTTCGGGGTTTTCAATCCAGGCAGAGGTGCGTACATACAGTAACTCGCCTAGGGTAGGAACGGGGAAAGGAAGGGAGGAGGATTGAGAAACTGGGTTAGCTTTAAAGGTGGATGATGTCTTTCCTAATCGTTCCCGGTCTGTCGCAATGAGTCCACACTCACAGTGCAGTCTCGGTGAGTGAGTGACTTGTCGATCTCTCTTTCCCTCTCACTTGAGGGTGGTCAGTCACGAGGCAACCCTTCCTACACCGAGGCTTCTGCGCGTTCTACAATCTGAATCTCCCCGTGATGTGAGCATGGTCGGGCGGTATGCTTATTCACCTCCACTCAGTGGCAGTCACTGCACAAAATGATGGAGAAACGGAAGATTAAAGATCCTGAACCTTAGTGTTGACGATACGCCTCCTTGAATTTCTGCACTCTGGTGATTCTGGGGATGGCAAGAGTAAGCAGAATCAACTGGTTTGACACTTAGAGAACATCTGCATTAATCTAGATGGCTTTATTTTTCACTTATCAAAGTTAACAAGCAGCAAACACTGAAGAAAAAGACTAACGTTATCTCGTTACTGTAGCTGGCACATTTAGAAGCTAGAGCGTAAGAGTTAAGGCCAGTCTTTTCTAGGAACCAGACCAATATGTGGTGACTGCTTCTCCACAGACCTTACCTAGTATCGTATTTACATTTGTGTCAATAAAAAGACGCTCTTATCCAAGATAAGGTTAAATAGATTAATTAAGACAATGACTTAGTTACACCTACACTAGCAGCTGGCAGGCTAATACATAACTAGCTAAGTTACCTGCCTGATAAGACCCCCACGCAGTCTACTGGCTGGTTATACTATTGACGCTTCTTGAACATGAAATGATTAGCTAACGTTAGCTACGTGATACATAGCTAAGTGGCAGTTTAACAATTAAAAACGACGTTTGCTACACTTACCCTCTAGTACACTGTTGCTGTCTGAAATATGTGTATTCTCGAAATTGACCAAATTCGTGTTTTGTCACGAATAATCATTGATTGGGGGGAAACTCCTTTATCTGCAAAACATTCTGTCAGGCAACGCCAACGGTCTGCCAATGCACGAGGGGCCGCCCACTCAAGATGCCATTTGTTGCCGGGTATCAACACACCGCGAACTTGCGCAGTACAGTATTATGGGATGCGCGAGTAAAACACACGCCTCGCTTCAGCATCAAAATTAGAAAATATACCGTTTGTCAAAAAAACGCTACAGTTTTTATAACTAAATATATGAAGCACTACTTCAGGACTTATGGGTCCAGCATTTATTTTGCGGACTATAATTTTGTTTATTTTTAAAGATCGCCACCGTGCGTTCATACGATCATTCTACAGCTGCTAGATAAATATGCATCTGAGCATTGCATAATTATGCAGAGCATACCTAAATTAAGTGACCTAATGATTAAAAAAATAGAACACTATCAGCTTTACTGGTAGAAAACACATAAGCACCAAGAAACACAATGCTTCAAAAATACAGCAAGTGAAAGATTGGGAAGACATCTCAATTATTTGACCAAATCATTTGTATTATGTTCCCAACATTGCATGTACACAGTTTTACAATCTATAACAATGTATCATTAATTAAACTTCTCCTTTAGATCATGCACAATGTCATTGACACTTACATTTTAAAAGATGATTTCTTCAGACTCAGCACAAAATAGAAATGTGACTTGACAGTATGCGGCACTCAACAAAACTCAATATCAAAGTCATTGATATTCACATTCTGTAGAAGCTTTCCCCAGGAACTGTGGAAGCACTTTAATCAGTTAGTGCACACTGGTTGATATTGGGGACATCTTACATTTAGTTGTTACCTCTACATGCACCATGGTTAGACCACTCACACTCAGCCTTGAGAATATCTAGAACTGAACACCCCCATCCCCCATTTCTCTTCAAAATATTCCAGAACTGGAGCTTTTAGATCCTCCCATTCTGTTATGTGTTTGAGTGGTGATGAATATGGTCAGAGGACAGCTGTTGTGGCACCCAGAGATGCTAACACCCTGTATTATATTGGTACACGTGTGTCATATTTGGCACTGTGCAGTAAATTAATATAAACTGTGGATGAAGTTCCTCTCAGTAGGGTGTGGCTTTGAAGTAGTCTTCCAGGAGGATGAGTGACACCCCTCCAACCCAATCCTGGAGCCAGACCTGTTTGAGCTCCAGCTTCATAAAGAACCAGTTGTGTCCCACTGGCCATTTCCTCATCACAGGGTGTCTGGAGGGAGAGGAGAAAATACAGCATTATACACACTAAACAAGCAGGCAGGCTATGTGTAGTCCCTGACTTCATTACTGGTGAGAGACAATTGGACAGCCAAACACACACAGAACATGTTCAGGGAGGACGAGTGATTAACATGCACACACCTAGAGAACATGGCCTCCTGGGCAAACTCCACCTCCTCTGGGCCCACTTCCACCATCTTGCCTGTCAGGGTCAGTCTGGCACAGCGTGGGTCCTCAGGATCATACACCTGCTGCCTGTGGGAACAGAGCACAATGTGTAACCATCCCACACAGCACGACTTGAAATGTGCCACTTCAACCTAACACTGGGTGGGGACCCAAAATTACCCACCCAAGAAAAGGAGGTGGGTGACACTCAGTCCTACCTGCAGAAGTCTCCCTCTGCCTCTGAAAAGGTGAGAGAGGCGAATGGGAAGCTTCTCAGGTCTGCTACAGAGTTGTCCATCAGAGTGACGTAGAAGTAGACAACACCTGTACTGTTGTCCATTGGGCCATCACTGACCGAGAAGATATTCCCGAAAGGAAGGCCCTTAATCTGAGGATACAAAATAAAGTTGTTATACACAGGTACAGACACACACACACACACACACACACACACACACACACACACACACACACACACACACACACACACACACTTCAGACTACCTGGCTGTGGTCTGAAAACAAAGCTTAGTACATTGAGTGCTAATGTGCTTCATGGAGCAATTGCAATGCTGAGGAGAGGGCACTTTAAGTAGGCCTACAAGCTTTACTGTACCTTGTCTTGAGTGGAAATGGTGGCGAGATGTCCCCAGTCGCTGTAGTGGGCCATGTATCTGGCTGTTCTCGCCGTCTCCTGATGTGGGGGAGGTGAGGGGGCACTGGCGGGCGCTTTCACCTCCTCCATCCGATAGGAGAACACCCTGGAGGCAGATGACACGGGCGCTGCATCCTCCTTTTTCGATTTGACGGTTTCTTTGGGCTTCTCCGCACCATTTCGTAACACGGAGGGCGGGTATGCCTGTTTCCACAGCCCGCTGTTGTCCACTAGCAAAGCGGGGGCGACCTCCTCCTCGGAAACGGCGTCCAGCTCTCCCTCCACCACGACATCGTTGGAGGCGACAGCCCAAGATACTGAGTTTCTGAGAGTGTAGCTCTCACAAAGGCGCAGTAGCGCGGCAAATAATGCCAGGGAAAGATGATGTGGCTTCATCAAACTGCTGGATATTTACTTTCCTTCTCCAGTTCGTCCTTCTGTCTATGTTTGTGTTTACTGACTCACGTGTGTCTGTGGTGTTTTCATAACACAAGGAGAGGAATGGGCGGAGCCACAAGTTACACAATTGGTAGACGAGAATTGCCACAGCGCCACCCTCTGGTACGCCAAGGAATAATAGGGTGAACGTTTCCCTCCTTTCTATATTGAGAAATTCTCTCAGGCCAGAACTATTACCATCCTACTCCCCCTCTATGGTATTTTGCAACAGACATTGAACAAGAGTCATACATGCTGCTTTAAATTTGGTTTGGCAAACTTCATATTTCTGTGCATTAATATTTCAGTGGTGCTTTCTAAAGATGTACATTTGCTTTGAACATACCCAAAATAGTTTTGAAATTAAATACTTTAACTGCTCTGTTTGTGTGGTCAGCAAAAATGAAATGACAGAAAACATTTGTAATTTTATTATTCATCATAAATAATTAAAGATAAATAGTTAGAACAACACTGGGGCATTTAGTCACATACATAAGCATTTATTGATTTCATAAATATCTTATACATTATTTATTTCTGAGATATAATTAAAATATTATTCAAACAATATATCAATAATATTTTTCCCATCTCTAACATAAGCCCAGAGTTAGGGACAAAAATATGTTTGGATCAAAACCAAGAGAGACAGAAAACGTAAGAATTCAGAGATGGTGAACCATTCTACATCATGGTCATCCCATACGCAAACATACAATACAAAAAATATGTCACAAACAAAGCAAGCCTGTACATTCAAGGGAAGCAGATTTTACAGCTTACCTATAGCTTTTGCTTCCAAGGCCAATTCAATTCCACTTCAATGAACTCAACATCTCACTTTGTCCTTCACTCGCTCTACATTCCCATCACTACTGTTGTTGCTGTTTCTCTCCCTCTGTCTTGCTCCGTCTCTACCACTCTCACAACTTGCAATTGAGACATTTTAGCAGACACTCTTGTCTATAGCAACTAACAATAAGTGCATTAAAATAAGGAACTCCCCCTCTCTCTCTCTGTATCTCTCCCTATCTCTATATATCCACCACCTGACGCTCCCCTCTCTCTCCTTATCCCTCTCCCCTTCTCTTTTTCTGTTTCTTTCGTTCTCATTCTATCAGTCCATGGTCTTGTCATTCCAGGCCATTGACTTCCTCTTGGCCAGTTCCATCCAAGATGGCTGCCCCCCGCTGTCAGAGATGGTGTGCAGGGGGGATGATGACGAAGGTAATGATGAAGGAGATGACGACGTTGCCATGTTCTTTTTCAGCCATTTGTGCTCTCTGTCTGCAAGCCTGCCTGCCACTTTGGTTGGGCTTGATTCTGAGAGAGGAAGACAGAGAGACGGTAATGACCATAGAAATTAATAAGATCTTAACTATGCACAACCGTAGCAACATTTATAAAATGTTATAACTATAACATATAATTCAGTAGTTTTTTCAACCTATCCAATTTAATTAACATCTCTGTACCTGGCCTCCCATCAAGTTTAGCAACTTTAGTGTTTCTGTGAGTGGGTGGCGTTTTGGAAGGAGCAGCAGATTCAGCTGTGGGCTGAGACTCAGGTGGGGTCCTTTTTCTCCTGAGCTCCTCCTGCATGGGGGAGGAGAGTGAGAGTGAAATTAAACTCTGGTTTATTGACACCTTTGTTCTCAGATGATGTGTGAGAGAAGTGGTTACCTTGCTCCAAGCAAGAGGGGTCCACTCCGCCCGTTTCTCCAGAAAGGCTGTCCTCCCTCCCACAGTCCCTGGCCTGTCCACCCACTTCTCTGTGGGCATAGCCGTCTCCTCACTCTTCCCCTGGAGAACAGGGGTCCTCTCACCTCTCCCTAGTGCTGGGACTGTGGCTTGGACTGGGGCTGGGGTTGTTGTTGGGGCTAAGGCTGGTTTGGGCTGAGGGGTCGGGTTGTGACCTCGTGTGCTCCATGGGGGCTGGCTGGGTGTGGAGCTTGGGCTTGAAGAGAGGAAAGACGAGGCCAGGGGCTGAGTGGAAGTGGCACACATTGGGGCAGATCGTAGTGTGCCTTGGGCTTGGGTCTGTGGAGTGGAGCGCAGGGTGTGCTGGGTTGCTCGTAGGTTGGACGGTGAGGTCACCTGAGACACAGAACTTAGGGTAGATTGCGCTAGCGGTTGAGGGGCGGTGGATGGTTGTGCTGCCCGAGTGTTGGTTTGGTTTGACACATGTGTTGATGGTTTTGTGTTCGGTGTTGATGGTTGGGTCACTGTCTGTGGTTGTGTTGTGTTGTGTGTCTGTGGTGTTTTGTCAGTCTGCGGTTGTTTTGTGGTCTGTGTGGGTGTTTGTGCTGCTGTCTGTGGTGGTTGTGATGAATTCTGTGACTGCAGTAGTTTAGCAGTCAGGGGTTGCATTGGGGTCTGTGATTGTGGTTGTGCTGTGGTCTGAGCCTGTGGTGTCATTGTCGTCTGTGTCTGTGGTTGTGTTGCATTCTGTCTCTGAGTTTGTGTCATGATCTGAGCCAGTGACGACGTCTGTGGTTGTGTTGTGGTCTGACATTGCGGTTGAGTTGGGGACTGCATGCCGGTGAGGTCTCTGGGTAGACTGCTGGTGAAGAGCTGCTGGAGGCCCCTGGTCTTCCCCCATGCCATGCTAATCCAGGATACGGTAGCCTTGGGGGGCGCCTGGGGGCCAGTCGTGGGGTCCTGAGTGGCTGAGGAGGTAGTGTGGGCTTCCATGGCTGGGACAGGGGTGGTTTGGACCACCTTAGGGATAGCTGTGGTGGTTTGGGCCTCTTTAGTGAGAGATGAGGGGGCAGGCTGGGCTGAGGTTACTGTAGACATGAGATTAGACACATTCACATGATGACACATAGTACTGTCATGGTGTTACAACAAGCACAACGTTCCCTCAGAGGAATAAGTCTTTATCATTCTGGTGTAACCTGTCATTTTTATTCTAGTGTAGCATATCTCCTTCATTGGTTAACGCCCTTGATAACATAGAGATGATATATTCTGTATAAGTGTAGCTTGGGGACAAAGTCCAGCACTGACATCCCTATCCAGTAAATGCATGACATACTGTATATTATGTTCATTATTTACCCACATGGCTGAATATTCCGCCTTTTCAGAGAGGGAGTCTCACCTGCTTCTCTGAGGGAGCCAGCTCTCCCCCTGGGTGAAGACAGTGTTGTTGGGGCATCCCAGGTGTTTGTATGGAGCTTTTGGGGCATTGAGTTGGCTGGCGGGGTGTCCTGTAGCCCCTCAAGCCCGGTGGGTTTTGAGGAAAGGGTGTAAGGGGTAAGAGGGAGAGCACACACCTCCTGACTTTGATGGTCCGTCTTGAGATCTGATTGGCTGGTGGCTGACTCCGCCCGGACCCTCAGAGAGAGATAGGTGGAGCGAAGCTTCACGCCAAATGCTGATTTCCCCTCTTCCTCCTCTTCCTGTGCCTCCTCCTTTGCTTCCACTGCCTCCTCCACTCCCTCCCTGCTCTCCTCCTCCACCTCCTCCCTATCCGACACTTTCTCCCCGATATCGCTGGCAGTCAACTCCTCTTCTTTGGGCTTGGCTCCCTCTTGCCTGCCCCCATGCTGCTCCTGCCCTCTCTGGCTGGCGTTTGAGGAGATCAACTTCACCTCTGTCCCCTTCTCCCTCCCCTCCCTCTTCGCCCCAGCCCCAGCCTGCTCCACCACTCCCAAGAAACCACCACTTCCCATCTTGTGTCTCTCCCGCTCCCTGGCAGAGTTGATGGAGAAGCGGAAGGATCCAGAGACTGGCCTTGGCTCTGCCTGAACTGCGTCCTCCTGCCCAGCAGGTGGCTCTGTGGTACTCTGACCAGCAGCCACAGCCTCTGGCTTCCACCTCAGAGAGGATGTTCTGAGATCCACCACTGAGGCCAGGCTAGCTGCGGGCTGGGCGGCCGGGACTGGGTTTTCTTTGGGGCCATCCTCGGTGCTGGGGGTTGAATCTTTCACACCACTCTTGCTCAGGACGTCCCTCTTGGTTTGGGACGGGGCTGAGGGCTTGGGGTCTCCCAGGGACAGTTTCAGGGTCTGCTGTTGTGGAGTGTATCTCAGGTCCCGTACTGTGGTCACAGAGGAGGACTGTGGATGTTTGCCTGCCACAATTTCCACTGGTCTCAGAGCAACCCCAGGATGGGGCTGCTCCTGTGGAGAGGGCTTGCAGGTGAGGGTTGGGGTGGAGGTTTTTGGGCACCTCTCAGCCTCTGTGGGACCAGACTTAAGGGGTTTCAGCTCTGGGGGTGCAGTGGGGGTGGTCAACCCCCCTTGCTCCAACTTTTGGATCTGGGTAGAGCGAGAACGTAAACGTGTTTTACCCCCGGTAATAGCAGGCCCGTCCTCTTCCTCCTCTGTCAAGGGCCGGTCAAAGTTGTTAAGACTCTCTGAGCGTGGTCTCGATTCAGTCTGAAGAGAGCGAAAGAGAGAGAGAGAGAGAAAGAAAGACAGAGCAAGACAGAGAGACAGACAGACAAACAGACAGATCATCGAGCAATAGTGTATCCAGTATTTTGATCTTTCCTGAGCCTTCCTCTATGTGTGAGTTCCAGAGGCAAGGGCCCCATGTGTAGTTGGTATGCCCAGGCAGGACTCACCATGGTCAGCCTTTTGTTCTTGGCACTGGCCCTCTGGTTCCTGGGCTTGATAGACATACGGTGGCGGGCGGCAGAGTTATCCAGGGAGGGGATGAACTGGGCTGGGGTGCTGAAATCCAAGGCAGGAGAGGCAAGGGAGAAGGCAAAGAGGGGGGCAGATGGGGTGGGGTGCACGAAGCTGGTAAGAGAAGTTTTGAGCATGGGAGAGAGGGGATGGGACAAGGGTTGGGAGGTGGCCTATGAACAAAGAAAACACAGAATAAAGATTTGGATCTATAACAACTCATAGTTGATATCAAGTGATATAGTGACTGACCCGCAAACAGGAATTGGTATTACCTGCTCTTCCTCCTCACTTCCTGTTCCTGCTAAACTCAGAGAGCTATGGTGCCTGGGCGGGGCAGGGAACTGTGGAGGAATGGGGAAGGGTTTGGTTGACACACAATGGCTGAGGAGGAATGCAAAGTTCAACTATTGGCACTGCTGGAATGCAAACATACAGTTGCATACTGACTCATTGAGAGAAAATGGAGGTATGGAGGGTTTTATGGAGGAGTTTGTTGAAGGTGGAGGTTGGAGAGAGTATGGAGACAGTACCTGAGGATGCGGTGCATGAAGTCTCACCTTGTAAGATGCCCCCCGGGGGTGTCTGTTGTCGCCCATGGAGATTTCGGGAGGGCTGTGGGGCAGACCATCGTCCTCTGAGCTGCCCCCCAGGTCCTCTGGACTTTTGATTGGCAGGACCAATGGAGACGGGCCTAGACGCATGTTCTGCTGCTGGAGCTTCATCTGGCCAATCAGAAATAATATAGAAACCTACCTTGAGATCTGCTTGGTAACCCATTGTCGTCAATTCCTGATTTACACAGAAAGACGAGGGTTCATGAGGTGTGGGATTCCTTTTGAATGGGGGTTGGGCCTTTAAATGCACATGCATGTTTCTAGATCCAGGGTACACCACGGAATGAAGACTCACCTGGAGTTCTTTGATCCCGCCTTGGACGTTCTCCTGGGATAGAACCCTGGGCTGCTCCGGACTAGACAGATCCTGGTCGGCCAAGAAGATACTGTCATGTGACAACGCCCGTGATCCCAACATGCCTGAACACCTGGTAGAGGACAGAGGGAGGAGGGAATATGAATGTCATGGAATCAATCGTACATTTGTAAATATACACACACGCGCACGCACGCACGCACACACACACACACACACACACACACAAACACACACACATGCGCACACTTACAGATGCTCAGCTGAGCCCAGCCCCTCCGCCTCAGTGACATCACCAGTAGACTGGCTGAGTTTGGTCTCTCTCTTGGATCTCCCAAACAGACGTGTCTTCAGAGTCTTCAGCTTGGACTTCCTCTTTCCTGGAGGATACAGGCCGTGGTCATGACGCACGCGTACAGATGCATTCTTGTTGATACTCATCCATGCTTTTACCGCTACAGATACAGACACATTGTCTACACTCATGCAGACACACACTCTGACTCGACCACTCCAATACAGATAACGTAACAGATACAGACACACTCTCACACACACTAACATGTGCCTAGTTAGATACACTCTACTCACACTCCTACACACATACTCAGTCTAACCTAACCCACTCGAATTTATGTTTATAACAGAGTACACTAACTGAGCTTTTACATGCTTTCTGAACATTATCCAAGTTTTCCAGTGCCTCACCTCCTGTAAGGTTACCAGCGCTGCCCTCCGCATCTCCTGCAAAAGACTCCATCGCTCTTTCCTTTCAACAACTGCAGGAGGAATATAGAGAGAGAGAAAGGCAGGGATCAATAGAGAAAACAAGGAAACAGAGAGACAGACAGACCAACAAATGGAAGCAGAGATAGCCAGAGAAGCCAGCAGTCAGAGAAGAAAGAGCGACGCAGAGATGTTGTAACATACAGAATGTCCTTTCTACCATGGAGTGAATGCTCAGACTCGGTACTCTCTGGCCATGCTTTAGTCTCGGTGAACACGCTTCTATGCTGCACATGTATGAGTCTGATAAAACACACCCAAACAGGACACTATCTCTCACTCCACCTGAGCGCAAAGGTTTATTGGCACTTAGACTTTACCTTCACCTAGTCAGGAAGGTGGGGTGAGAACACATTCTACTTCTCCATACCTGGATGAATCACTGTTTATAACGTATAGCAGATGGACAATTGGTTAATGGAACTCTAATAGATAGGGATGGAAAATCTATTAAGTTAACACACACAGGTGCACACACACACACACACAACTCACCACACGTACAAATGCAAACATACACACACAGGCACACAGACAGACACACATGTGTCAGTGCAGTACACTCTGTGATGACCCAGGTAACACACCCTCTCTGTTGGTATTAGAGGCCTATAACCTGGCTCTCTAGTGAAGTATTGAAGTCTACACAGTGTGAGCTGCTGGCCGATGGTCAGAGGCTGATAAGACAGACAGCATGAAGCTATGGAGCAACATGCAAAGTTCAAACTGCTCCTGAGTCCCCATTGAGACTCAGGGAGTCTTCATGAGCTCAGTCGATCTATGGGTCGAGTTGAAAAACACTACTGTTGCATAGTCAAAGGAGAGGCTATAGGGGAGGTTATGTCCCAAATATAACACTTAATATGCTTTAGAGAATAGGTTGATATTCAATATTTTCACAGATCGCCAATGTAACAGCTGCTGCCTGCATACACTGTGTAAAATGGAGTCTGATTCAAAAGTGGAACAACTCGCTATACCACAAGGCCCTGAGAAATATGGTCAAAAGAAACCATACAGATCCTCAGAGAGCCGTCTAATGAGCCCAAGGAAAGCAGCACCAGAAAATCAAGATAATCTGCAGGATTATTGACATTGCATAGAGATCCCTACGATTACACAGCCCCACAATTCCACAACAGTAGATGAATCACCAACTTTAAACGTCCCAGACCCAGCGACACAAAACTTAGCTGAGATGCATTGATCATACAAGCACACAGACACAGACTCACGCACAGTCGTGCACACACCCACACAAAGAATATAGGCTAGTATTTGAACACATGATGTACATAATGTACTACATACTGTACACTGTACACATGCTGTACCTTAGCAATTAGACATTGTAAGCCAAAGTCAATTTGCTGGGGCAACGTAAGCCCATTCTCAAATATAAGTGCATTTAATAATGCATCTCTATCTAAAAGTACTTATCATTGAAAGAATGCTACATTGTTAAACCAAATCTCCCCAGGGACTAACATTCCTGTGTTTACTTACCCAGTTCTACCAGACTCCCTTACTGTACTGTAGCTATCCCTCCCTCTCTCCTGCTCTTCCTTCTCTCCTCTACTCTCTCCCACGGCGTTGTGTTCTCACTCTCAGCAGAGGCGTTGTCCTTCTTTAAAGCCTCAGGCTGCGCTCCTCCACACCTGCAGATAGAGGGAGGGAGAGACTGAGAATAAGGATGGAGTGAAAGGAGAGAGTGAGTAAAAGAGAGAGAGAGACAGAGAGAGAATAAGGACAGAGAGAAAGAGGCAGGGACAGAGAAGGTCAAGCTATGCCGGGGGCAGCATATGCAGAAAGGGAGACAAGAGGGCAGAGCGGGGAAAGAGAATGAGATAGAGAGAGAGAGAGAGAGAGAGAGAGAGAGAGAGAGAGAGAGAGAGAGAGAGAAGCCAGAGACTATTACATTAGTAGCACACTGTGGCCCACTGCGCTAAGCTCCTTATGAAACACTAACCTGATTTTAGGCCCAGAAATTAGGAGAGCGAAAAAAAAATAAAGCTGCAGTTGGAAATAGTACATTTACATATTACCACCACAAGACCACAATGCACTGGGGTGGGCTGGGCCAACCATAGACAGACACAGGGGTGTGATTTGAAGAAAAATAGAGTGTGTGTGTGTGTGTGTGTGTGTGTGTGTGTGTGTGTGTGTGTGTGTGTGTGTGTGTGTGTGTGTGTGTGTGTGTGTGTGGAAGGCTTCAGGTGAAGCTCTGCGCTGTTAACAGTTAACAATGAGAAGCTTTCAGCTGAGTTTGAAGTTGCCTCCTTGGGCTAGCGTCATCAACACCTGGGGCCCGTACTTTTCCACTTCATTTGCCAAGGGCTATTGACTTAACTTCTACAGGTGCGTCAATTTAAAATGAACTCCAATTGAGCCTGTAGGAGATTTAACCTACTGGAACTGTTGTCATAGCTAGGACAATAAATAGAGGCGCTTTGCATGTCCACGCGTCAATCGCTCAGAGCTTTTGCAAGCATGATCTTTCAGACGTGATGAAACAGTTTAGTTATTTACAGTAAGCACAGTCCATATCAGTGTTGTGGCCAAGCCACTGTGTTGGGAGGAGAGAAGAGGGGCTCAGCCCTATGTTCCCCCAACCTATGTTCCCCCAACCTATGTTCCCTCAGCCCTATGTTCCCTCAGCCCTATGGTCCCTCAGCCCTATGGTCCCTCAGCCCTACGTTTTTCTAATTTGGCACACAGAAACTTGAGGCCATGAGTAAAAAACATAGTAAAAAATAATGGCACCAATTGGCCTATAGGTGGCACTGTTATAAGGTGTCTCACTTAAACCCTCATATCCACCACACTGTTTGACCTAGAGACTTGAAACGTTGTATGTACAGTTGAAGTCGGAAGTTTACATACACCTTAGCCAAATACATTTAAACTCAGTTTTTCACAATTCCTGACATTTAATCCTAGTAAAAATTCCATGTCTTAGGTCAGTCAGGATCACCACTTTATTTTAAGAATGTGAAACGTCAGAATAATAATAGAGAGAATGATTTATTTCAGCTTTTATTTATTTAATCACATTCCCAGTTGGTCAGAAGTTTACATACGCTTCCGACTTCAACTGTAGGTGTCTTTCCTCATGCTGAACAAATTTGCCCCAAGGACCCCTAAGGTACGTGAGGATAGATTTCCCTCCATCTTTTGGAAAACTTCTCAGGAACCATAAGTACAAATAACACAAAATTCAGTATGTACAGTAGACCCATGGTACATCTCTTTACTTAGTTTAATTTACGTGTACAATGTAAATCCTCTCCACAATGGCCTATCAACTTGAAACATTTTAGGGTCATCAACGCCATTACCATGATGAACCATGTTACGTTTGGCATTGATACCTTAAAAAATAAGGAAACTATTAAGCATTCACTATTTTGACTATGTAAAGCTAACGCTTAAAATAATCATAACAAACTTCTTCTCATGGACTAAAAGTCAGATTCACTCCAAGTTTGGACTCATCACAATAGTCTCTAAAGAGTTTGAGAAAATAACAGTGATGTATTCAAAGCTAAAAATATGCAAAAAATACTTTAAAAATCTTCTTTACATGAACCATAGGACCAAATGACACCAAATTTGGAATGTAGTCACATGATACATGTCTTAACTTAGTTTAAGAATATATAAGGGATTGGTCAGATGGCTGAGTTATTGACAAATCAAAAATCTGATTTTACATGTCTATGTATACCACTGTAAATCCACTCTACAGTGGCCTATCAACTTGGCACTTGTCATCACTATCATGGATGTCCATAAGATTAACCACACTGAATTTGGTATTGATATCTCAAAAAACAAGCTATTAGCAACTCATTCTTTGCATATGTAATGCTAATCAATCAAGTTTATTTTATATAGCCCTTCGTACATCAGCTAATATCTCGAAGTGCTGTACAGAAACCCAGCCTAAAACCCCAAACAGCAAGCAATGCAGGTGTAGAAGCACTGAGCAATGCTCATAATCATCTGCAATCATCTTCTCCTCATGAACCATACGTCAGAATCACTACAGATTTTGTATTTAGACTCATTTCAGCATTCTTTAATGGTTTTGAGAAGAAATAGTTGCTGCATTCAAATATGTCCGCACTGTACCTATAGATGCACGTTAGCACATATGCTAACGATAAAAATACTTAAAAATCTTCTCCTC
Source organism: Salvelinus fontinalis (assembly GCF_029448725.1). Taxonomy (NCBI): domain Eukaryota; kingdom Metazoa; phylum Chordata; class Actinopteri; order Salmoniformes; family Salmonidae; genus Salvelinus; species Salvelinus fontinalis. Next base: position 42,353,683 of record NC_074683.1, on the reverse strand, counting down.
ATGAACCATTAACCAGACTGACTCCAGATTTGGTATTTAGAATCTAAAAATTATTCTCTAATGAATTTGAGAATGATTCAAAGTCGCAACACCACTAGATAGCACCATATCACACCAGGGCTATAAAAACTGAACTGACGGACATGACAATGATTACTTACTGCATTCAAAGATAACAAACCTACAGCACTAGACTAATCTTCACTTGCGTCATCCTTCTGGTATTGCGAGATTAACATGTTAATGCATTCACCTGATTGCACATCAATCAAATCAAAATCAAATCCCCCAAAATATTAGCATAAACATATTTACCAGATGTTATTGCAAGTGTAGCGAAAATGTTTGTGTTCCTAGCTCCAACAGTGCTGTAATACAGTTGAAGTCGGAAGTTTACATACACCTTAGCCAAATACTTTTATACTCAGTTTTTCACAATTCCTGACATTTAATCATAGTAAACATTCCCTGTCTTAGGTCAGTTAGGATCACCACTTTATTTTAAGAATGTGAAATGTCAGAATAAAAGTAGAGAGAATTATTTATTTCAGATTTAATTTCTTTCATCACATTCCCTGTGGGACAGAAGTTTACATACACCCAATTAGTATTCGGTAGCATTGCCTTTAAATTGTTTAACTTGGGTCAAACGTTTCGGGTAGCCTTCCACAAGCTTCCCACAATAAGTTGGGTGAATTTTGGCCCATTCCTCCTGACAGAGCTGGTGTAACTGAGTCAGGATTGTAGGCCTCCTTGCTCGCACACGCTTTTTCAGTTCTGCCCACAAATTTTCTAGGATTGAGGTCAGGGCTTTGTGATGGCCACTCCAATACCTTGACTTTGTTGTCCTTAAGCCACTTTGTGTCACGTTCCTGACCTGTTTTCTGTTATTTTTGTATGTGTTTAGTTGGTCAGGACGTGAGTTGGGGTGGGCATTCTATGTTTTGTGTTTCTATGTTTAGGTCGTTTGTAATTAGCCTTATATGGTTCTCAATCAGGGACAGGTGTTTGACGTTTTCCTCTGATTGAGAACCATATAAAGGTAGGCTGTTCACACTGTTTGTTTATGGGTGGTTGTCTTCCGTGTCTGTGCACCACACGGGACTGTTTCGTTTTGTCGTTCGTGTATGTAGTCTGTTCCTCTTCGTGAGTTCTTCGCGTATTTATGTAAGTTCCATGTTCAGGTCTGTCTACGTCGTTTTTACTATTTTGTAATTTCTCAACTGTGTTTAGTTTTCGTCTTGTTTAATAAATATCATGTCGTATCACAATGCTGCGCTTTGGTCCAATCCCTACTCCTCCTCTTCGGATGAAGAGGAGGACAACCGTTACACTTTGCCACAACTTTGGAAGTATGCTTGGAGTCATTGTCCATTTGGAAGACGTGCACCAGTCCCTCCTGCAGGAAAGCACCTCCACAACATGACGCTGCCACCCCCGTGCTTCACTGTTGGGATGGTGTTCTTCGGCTTGCAAGCCTTCCCCTTTTTTCTCCAAACGTAACGATGGTCAATATGGCCAAACAGTTCAATTTTTGTTTCATCAGACCAGAGGACATTTCTCCAAAAAGTATGATCTTTGTCCCCATGTGCAGTTTCAAACCATAGTCTGGCTTTTTTATGGTGGTTTTTCTTCCTTGCTGAGTGGCCTTTCAGGTTATGTCAATATAGGACTCGTTTTACTGTGAATATAGATATGTTTGTACCTGTTTCCTCCAGCATCTTCACCAGGTCCTTTGCTGTTGATCTGGGATTGATTTGCCCTTTTCGCGCCAAAGTACGTTCATCTCTAGGAGACAGAACACCTCTCCTTCCTGAGCGGTATGACGGCTGCGTGGTCACATGGTGTTTATACTTGCGTACTATTGTTTGTACCTAGGCTGTCATTGAAAATAAGATTTGTTATTAACTAACTTGCCTAGTTAAATTAAGGTAAACATATTATAATAAAATGCCTATCAGAAGCTTCTAAAGCCATGACATAATTTTCTGGAATTAAGCTGTTTAAAGGCACAGTCAACTTTGTGTATGTAAACTTCTGACCCACTGGAATTGTGATACAGTGTATAATACGTGCAATAATCTGTCTGTAAACAATTGTTTGAAAAATTACTTGTGTCATGCACAAAGTAGATGTCCTTACCGACTTGCCAAAACTATAGTTGAAAAACGAGTTTTAATGACGCCAACCTAAGTGTATGTAAACTTCCGACTTCAACTGTAGCTAACAATGCACAACAATTCACACATCTGAAAGTAAAAGTATGGAATTAAGAAAAATATAAATGTATTACGATGAGCAATGTAGGACTACCAAATTACCAAATAGGGCTATCTTCTGTATACCAACCCTACCTTGTCACAACACAACTGATTGGCTCAAACACATTATGAAGGAAAGAAATTCCACAAATTACATTTTTGCAAGGAACACCTGTTAATTGAAATGCATTCCAGGTGAATACCTCTTGAAGCTGGTTGAGAGAATGCCAAGAGTGTGCAAAACTGTCATCAAGGTAAAGGGTGGCTACTTTGAAGAATATCAAATATAAACATATTTAGATTTGTTTAACACTTTTTTGGTTACTACATGATGCCAAATGTGTTATTTCACAGTTTTGATGTCTTCACTATTATTCTACAATGTAGTAAAAAATAAAGAAAAACCCTGGAATGAGTAGGTGTGTCCAAGCATTTGACTGGTACTGTATGTGCGTGTGTGATGGGATGTATAGACATCATGGACAGTATGTGGATAGAATGTGTAGTATATACAATGAGCCGTTCATAGCGGATGTAACAAATGTCATCAAGCTTTCATGGCTGGGATAAGTTATTTCCTCTTATGGCGCACAGCTTCAGGATAGTCAGGACAGGATAGTTGAGAAAGATGTACGTTCCTCTCAAGATCTTGGCTCTTTCCAGAACAGAACAGGTCCCATCATGTTTCATGAGCTGGGGGCCTCCCGGGTGGCGCAGTGGTCTAGGGCACTGCATCGCAGTGCTAACTGCGCCACCAGAGTCCCTGGGTTCACACCCAGGCTCTGTCGCAGCCGGCCGCGACCGGGAGGTCCGTGGGGCGACTCACAATTGGCATAGCGTCGTCCGGGCTAGGGAGGGTTTGGCCGGTAGGGATATCCTTGTCTCATCGCGCTCCAGCGACTCCTGTGGCGGGCCGGGCGCAGTGCGCGCCAGCCAAGGGGGCCAGGTACACGGTGTTTCCTCAGACACATTGGTGCGGCTGGCGTCCGGGTTGGAGGCGCACATGCAATTAAACAGCCTGGGTTGTGCTTCGGAGGACGCATGGCTTTCGACCTTCGTCTCTCCTGAGCCCGTACGGGAGTTGTAGCGATGAGACAAGGTAGTAATTACTAGCGATTGGATACCACGAAAATTGGGGAGAAAATGGGATAAATAAAAAAAATTAGCTGAAATAAAATAAATGTTCCATACACACAAAAAGCAAATTCACACAAAATGTTGTGTACATCCCTGTTAGTGAGCATTTCTTCTTTGCCAGTATAATCCATCCACCTGACAGGTGTGGCATGTCAAGAAGATGATTAAACAGCCTGATCATTACACAGTGCTGTGCTGGTGACAATTAAAAGCCACTCCAAAATATGCAGTTTTGTCAAACAACACAATGCCACAGATGTCTCAAGTTTGAGGGAACATGCAATTGGCATGCTGACTGCAGGAATGTCCACCAGAGCTGTTGCCAGATAATTTAATGTTCATTTCTCTACCATAACGTCGTTTTAGAGAATTTGGTAGTACATCCAACCGGCCTCACAACTGCAGACCAAGTGTAACCACGCCAGCCCAGGACCTCCACATCCGGCTTCTTCACCTGCAGGATGATCTGAGATGAGCCACCCAGACAGCTGATGAAACTGTGGGTTTGCACAACCAAATAATTTCTGCACAAACTGTCAGAAACCATGTCAGGGAAGTTAATCTGCGTGCTCGTCGTCCTCACCAGGGTCTTGACCTGACTGCAGTTTGGCGTTGTAACCGACATAAGTGGGCAAATGCTCACCTTCGATGACCACTGGCACCCTGGAGTAGTGTGCTCTTCATGGATGAATCCGGGATTCAACTCTACCGGGCAGATTGTAGACAGTCTGCATGGCCAGGATCTGTACACAATTCCTGGAAGCTGAAAATGTCCCAGTTCTTCCATGGCCTGCATACTCATCAGACATGTCACCTATTGAGAACGTTTGGGATGCTCAGAATCTACGTGTACAACAGCGTCTTCCAGTTCCTGCCAATATCCAGCAACTTTGCTGCATGAGGCAAATGGTGTTCACACCAGATTCTGACAGGTTTTCTGATCCACGCCCTTACCTTTTCATTTTAAAGGTATCTGTGACCAACAGATGCATATCTGCATCTCCAGTCATGTGAAATCCATAGATTAAGGCCTCATTAATTTATTTCAATTAACTGATTTCCTCATATGAACTGTAACTCAGTAAAATCTTTGAAATTGTTGCATGTTGTGTTTATATTTTAGTTCAGTGTAGTTGAACTACCACCAAATGACTGCAAAATGTAGTTAAATAACTAGTTGAACTACATCCCAACTATGCCCCCCCCCCCCCAATCAGATTCAAAGACGAATCTCATCTGCCACTCAAAGATTTGTGGTGTTTTCCATGGGATTACCACGCATATCGAGATTAAGGTCGATTATAGATTTGAATCCATTTTCTGCAGGAACTCATGCGAATGTTTCATTGAAACAAATATTTTCAAATCAAGCATCGGCCGTGAAACTACGCAGTCAGTGCATTCGGAAAGTATTCAGACCCTTCTCATTTTTCAACATTTTGTTACGTTACAGCCTTATTATAAGTAAAAAATAATCCTCATCAATCTACACACAATACCCCATAATGCCGTTCAAAAGTTTGGGGTCACCTTGAAATGTCCTTGTTTTTGAAAGAAAAGCAACATTTTTGTCCATTAAAATAACATAAAATTGATCAGAAATACAGTGTAGACATTGTTAATGTTGTAAATGACAACTGTAGCTGGAAACGGCAGATTTTTTATGGAATATCTAAATAGGTGTACAGAGGCCCATTATCAGCAACCATTACTCCTGTGTTCCAATGGCATGTTGTGTTAGCTAATCCAAGTTTATCATTTTAAAAGGCTAATTGAATATTTTTAAAACCTTATGCAATTATGTTAGCACAGCTGAAAACTGTTTTTTGATTAAAGAAGCAATAAAACTGGCCTTCTTGAGACTAGTTGAGTATCTGGAGCATCAGCATTTGTGGGTTCGATTGCAGGCTCAAAATGTCCAGAAACAAATAATTTTCTTTTGAAACTCGTCAGTCTATTCTTGTTCTGAGAAATGAAGGCTATGTGACCCCAAACTTTTGAAAGGCAGTGTATAAAATGTTTTAATATAACATAACTTAATATAACTTAATATAACTAAATATAATTTTATGTAAGTATTCAGACCCTGCTATGAGACTCGAAACTGAGCTCAGATGCATCCTGTTTCCATTGATCATTCTTGAGATGTTTCTACAACTTGACTGGAGTGCACCTGTGGTAAATTCAATTGACTAGACATGATTTGGAAAGGCACACATCAGTCTATATAAGGTCCCACAGTTGACAGTGCATGTCAGAGCAAAAACCAAGCCATGAGCTCGAAGGAATTGTCCGTAGAGCTCCGAGACAGGAATGTGTCGAGGCCCAGATCTGGATTAGGGAATCTGGGGAAGGGTACCAAAAGAATGTCTGCAGCATTGAAGGTCCCCAAGAACACAGTGGCCTCCATCATTCTTAAATGGAAGAAAGTTGGAACCACCAAGGCTCTTCGTAGAGCTGGTCGCCCGGAAAACTGAGCATTCGGGGGAGAAGTGCCTTGGTCAGGGAGGTGATGGTCACTCTGACAGAGCTCCCGAGTTCCTCTATGGAGATGGGAGAACCTTCCAGAATGACAACCATCTCTGCAGCACTCCACCAATCAGGCCTTTATGGTAGAGTGGCCAGAGAGAAGCAACTCCTCAGTAAAAGGCACATGACAGCACACTTGGAATTTGCCAAAAGGCACCTAAAGGACTCTCAGACCAAGGGAAACAAGATTCTCTGGTCTGATGAAATTAAGATTTTTGGCCTGAATGCCAAGCGTTTTGTCTGGAGGAAACCTGGCACCATCCCTATGGTGAAGCATGGTGGTGGCAGCATCACGCTGTGGGGATGTTTTTCAGCGGCAGGGACTGGGAGTCTAGTCAGGTTCGAGGGAAAGATGAACGGAGCATTAACGTATCAGCATCGTTATGTTTTCATGTCCAGACGCTGTCCTGTCCTGTTCCATGTCCGTTGTTAATGAAATGTTCACTCCCTGTACTTGCTTCTCGTCTACCAGCGTCAGTCCTTACATGGAATTTCTCAACCAGCTTCATGAGCTAGTCACCTGCAATGCATTTCAATTAACAGGTGTGCCTTGTTAAAAGTTAATTTGTGGAATTTCTTTTCTTCAAAATGCATTTTAGCAAATCAGTTGTGTTGTGACAAGGTAGGGGTGGCATACAGAAGATAGCCCTATTGGTAAAAGACCAAATCCATATTATGGCAAGAACAGCTCAAAAAAGCAAAGAGAAACGACAGTCCATTTTTGCTTTAAAACCTCTACAGGATCCGTGGTTCCCCCGCGGGACGGTTGAGCTAACGTAGGCTAATGTGATTATCATGAGGTTGTAAGTAACAAGAACATTTCCCAGGACATAGACATATCTGATGTTGTCAGAAAGCTTAAATTCTTGTTAATCTAACTGCACTGTCCAATTTACAGTAGCTATTACAGTGAAGTAATACCATGCTATTGTTTGAGGAGAGTGCACAGTTATGAACTTGAAAATGTATTAATAAACCAATTAGGCACATTTGGGCAGTCTTGACACAAAATTTTGAACATAAATGCAATGGTTCATCAGATCGGTCTAAAACGTTGCACATACACTGCCACCATCTAGTGGCCAAAATCTAAATTGCTCATGGGCTGGAATAATACATTATGACCTTTCTCTTGCATTTCAAAGATGATGGTACAAAAAAATACTAAAAAAAGCATTTTTCCCCCTTTGTATTATCTTTTACCAGATCGAATGTGTTATATTCTCCTACATTAATTTAACATTTCCACAAACTTCAGAGTGTGTCCTTTCAAATGGTATCAAGAATATGCATATCCTTGCTTCAGGTCCTGAGATGTGGGTATGTCATTTTATGCAATTTTTTTTTGAAAGAGGCAGATCTTTAAGACATGAAGGTCAATCAATCAGGAAAATGTCAAGAACTTTGAAAGTTTCGTCAAGTGCAGTCGCAAAAACCATCATGCACTATGATGAAACTGCCTCTCATGAGGACCGCCACAGAAAAGGAAGACCCATAGTAACCTCTGCTGCAGAGGACAAGTTCATTAGTTACCAGCCTCAGAAATTGCAGCCCAAATAAATGCTTCACAGAGTTCAAGTAACAGACACATCTCGACATCAACTGTTCAGAGGAGACTGTGTGAATCAGGCCTTCGAATTGCTGGTCGAATTGCTGCAAAGAAACCACAACTAAAGGACACCAATAAGAAGAAGAGACTTGCTTGGGCCAAGAAACACGAGCAATGAACATTAGACTGGTGTAAATTTGTCCTTTGTCCTCATTATACCGTCACATTTTAAATAGAGCATTTAGAAATTGAGACCAATGTCTAGACTGTTCAGTCAGTTCAGTTCACCTTGATGAAAGTTGGCCATAAGGTAGGTAATGTCAAGCTCATGAAACACGAGAAGGTAATTTATCTGCAGATGACTACTCGGTACCCTATTTGAATGGGATAAAGTAATTCAGTTTGTGATATACAGTATGTTTTTAAAAAACTTATTTGCATTTATATATTATGGCAACCAAAAAGTAGTTATCATACTTATCGTACGGACGTGGCTTGTGTTGAAGATGAATTAACCCAAATGTCATACTATTAGTGGAGCCTGGATGGGGGCTCACAGCTGTGTCACTGTCAGTTCACAACCTATACTTCGAGGTTATAGCATAATAGCATACTAGTACTGCTTGCGAGCGACCACTGCTGTCCTCTGTCCAACGTTTACTATTCTCCAATCCTAACAGGACTAACCCTTAGTCTACTGCAAACAACGTCAAATCAGATTGACCCAAAAATTATAAACTGATCAAATCCACCAGTCTAAGCACCAGGACAAATTATAAATAATGAATGATATTAAGTTATCATAGGTTAACACCCAGGGATTATATTTTGGCTTCCCTCTAGTCTAAAATATCATAATAATATTTGTACAATTCTAGCGTTATTGTAAGGTGAACCAACTTCAATGTCCACTAGATGGCGCCATGTACAGTACCAGTCAAAAGTTTGGACACACCTATTCATTCAGGATTTTCCTTGTAATTATTTTCTACATTGTAGAATAATAGTGAAGACATCAAAAATATGAAACAACACATATGGAATCATGCAGTAATCAAAAAAAGTGTTAAACAAATCAAAAATATATTTTATATTTGAGATTCTACAAAGTAGCCACCCTTTGCCTTGATGACAGCCTTGCAGACTCTTGGCATTCCTTCAACCAGCTTCACCTGGAATGCTTTCAAACAGTCTTGAAGGAGTTCCCACACATGCTGAGTGTAACAGTATAACTTTAAACCGTCCCCTCGCCCCGACACGGGCGCGAACCAGGGACCCTCTGCACACATCAACAACGGTCGCCCACGAAGCACAGTTGTTACCCATCGCTCCACAAAAGCCGCGGCCCTTGCAAAGCAAGGGGCAACACTACTTAAGTCTCAGAGCAAGTGACGTAACTGATTGAAATGCTACTAGCGCGCACCCGCTAACTAGCTAGCCATTTCACATCCGTTACACTCACCCCCCTTTCAACCTCCTCCTTTTTCCGCAGCAACCAGTGATCCGGGTCACGGCACCAATGTAACAGTATAACTTTAAACCGTCCCCTCGCCCCGACACGGGCGCGAACCAGGGACCCTCTGCACACATCAACAACGGTCGCCCACGAAGCACAGTCGTTACCCATCGCTCCACAAAAGCCGCGGCCCTTGCAAAGCAAGGGGCAACACTACTTAAGTCTCAGAGCAAGTGACGTAACTGATTGAAATGCTACTAGCGCGCATCCGCTAACTAGCTAGCCATTTCACATCCGTTACATGAGCACCTGTTGGCTGCTTTCCTTCACGCTGCGTCCAAACTTTTGGCTGGTACTTTACTTTCACAAAATGGAATGAAAACAATCAGTTTCCAGAAATTCTGAGAACTCTAAATGTTATGTACACTTTTAATGAATATGCATATGTTAAATAAAAAAAAACAGGTTAAGAAAAGATTCAGAAATGACCAAACTATTGTTTGGATCCACCATTCAGGTCCAATGTCCACAGATACACATAACAAGCATTAGGAGCCCCCAAAAAACAACCCAGTCAGACCAAACTACATGATTGATCATGTAGACTTAAAAAAGGCACTTGGTATGTCTTTTACAGGTACACACACTGGACAGAGGGGGAGACATTTAGAAAGAGACCCTGTTCCAATAGGCCTATCCACACTTGCAATGCACTTACAATAGAGCAATGTATTGGACATGCGTTCTAAGTGGTATGCTACTGTGCATATTGGAGTGTAGCCATAGACTCCAGTTCCAAAGGTGTTATCATGTCTTAGTGTGTTTGCTGTGAAAGATATCCACTGTGGTCTCCTGGCACTGCCTCAGGTCATAGTCACAGTAGCCGATGGAGAAACGACCCTGGGGGAGAGAAAAAGCAAAGAATAAATACTAACGGATTATTATTCTGTTGGTTCTATATTTTTGACAATATAAAGTGAAGACTTAACATAGAGGGCAGAAATATCCCTGGTTGAAGTCTTGCCTTTGGTTTCTTGAAGTAATCCAGTCCTCTTCCTATCTTGATGATCCAGCCGTTGTCAAACCTTAGGGGATCATCATCATCATCATCATCATCATCATGCTTATAAAACCTACATAAATCAAAGACTCTATAATGTGCATGCGCCATATGGTGCATTAAAGACCTCATTCAACCTAAGCCACTGATGCTAGCTGATGCCACTGATGCATTCTGGGTGTGGAAATGGATTGATTGAAATTGATGGTGTACCTGATCTCCCTGTCGTGAAAAGTTGAGTACTGGAGGTCCAGACACACATCCTGGCTCTGTAGACTCTGTTTGAGCTCTGACAGAGCACTGGCCTGCTGAGAACAATTGTCCCCCTGCAACACACACAGACAGGTGGATCAGGGACACAACACACGAGATACAGTAGCTTGGCATTTTGAGTAGGTTTATAACTGTACAATAAATAGCCCTAAAGAAAACAAATGGAGCAACTAAGCTATAAACCTCTTACTACCAGTTCAAACTTCTGCAATACAAATACTCAGTTGTGGCATTGATTGATAATGATATCGATGCTATTGGTACTATATCTGAGTGTTTAACATATTTTCTGTCCTCAGAGTTGGTCATTTTAGGGGATTTTAATCTGGATTGTCTATCCCCGGCCTCAGATCAATTTAAGAGTATATGCATTGATTTTAACCTGGCTCAATTGATCTCAAAACCCACACGGATAAATGTGAAAAACCCTTTTAACTCTTCATTGATTGATTTAATTCTTACTAATAACCCCCATAAATATTGGTCCAGTGGAGTACTTGCATACGATCTCAGTGATCATTATCCCATAGTATGGATTAGAGATACGAAACAGCAAAACACTAATGCTTGTTTAATTAAGAAGATACATTTTAAAAAGTTCTGCTCAATGGTTTTTACATGACATGTTCTACTCTGATTTAGCAGCTGTCTCCTATATTCCTGACCCGGAGTTGGCTCTAGAAAATGTATCTTCCATATTTATTCTTCTGACAGATAAACATTTCCCTTTTAAACAATTCAGAGTCAAAGATAGAAAACCAAGGATTCGATCTTCTGCGTTATCTGAGCTCATTCAGATGCTTTATATTTGAGAGAAACGGTGGTGTAGTTGACCCTGGTCTGTCAATTGACTGCTCTTCCCTCTGCCAGCCTTTAGCTGACTTAACGGTTAACCCATCAACTTCTAGTAAATCTTTGTTTTCATTTCAACATTTTACTGTCTGTGATGTGCTAGATGGCTTGCTTAAGATTTTAAAAAATCCACTGGAATTGATTTGCTTGATCCATTTTTGCTGCAGCTCTCTGCCCCCCTGATTGCGGAATCTTTAACCCATATTTTTAACCGGATGATTATATCTAGTACTATCCCCAAGGTTTGGAAGGCGGCTCATGTACTCCCCCTTCACAAAGGTGGTGACCCTTGTGACCTAAATAAATGATTGGCCTATTTCTAAACTTTCTTGCCTAGCGAAAATATTAGATTCTTGAGTTGAGTTGAGTTTATTTTTACAGGGACAGTGCACATTAATCAACGTTTCAGTAAAAGTGCCGGTTTTAGCCAGCCGGCTAATTTTCAACCGCAGTCCCTGGGCAGGTAGGAATTCCTTGATTAATTTTCAGCTAAGCTCTTTCTTTTCTTTGAAATGTATTCTAAATGTACATCAGTCAGGTTTTAGATGGGTGGAACAGAGAAGGCTTAGTTAGTAGGCTAGTGGCCAATCCTCTAAAAGGGCTTCAGTTTTTGAGATACAGTACCTCGGGTTGGGGTATAACAAAGCACAACCATGTTTTTGGATGGTTTTATAAAAATATTTGACTGAAAAAGTGGTTAAATTCATAGATATTGTGACACACCCTCTTAACTCAAAAAGTGCAGAATAATGCCTGGCTGGAGTGGGGGAGTAGGCCACATAAGCATGTAACCCAATATTGCAAGTTCTGATATTGCAAAAAAAGTGTTTCTCTATGGATTTGATATGTTTAGCTCCTACTCCTGCAATTATGTTAGGGGGGCCCTCTAGATTTGACTCAAAATCCAACATGGCTGCCACATTACCATTAAATGGTGGTTTAAATCACCTGTATATGTACACATTTTAAATGAGACATTTTTCAGATTTGACCTGACTATTTTTGTGTACTTCAACTATGTTAGGAATCCAATATGCCCACCATATACACTCAAACGCCTTTGTCTGGGTGTATAAAAATGGCAACAGACTGCTTGGCATGGCAACACCAAGTATTCCAAGTCACACGCCTCTTTCAGGATCAATGAGGCAACTGGGAGGCTCCAAATAAAGGAAAGAGAATCCAACCCTGGACTCTGACACCTTCTGCCATGCTCTACAATTTGCCACCGCTGTTGTATAACTTGCCCTTCCAAGGTTGGGCTCTTAAGTCACCTCCTTAGAAGTGAGCTTTGATTCATTGGTAGTCCAATACTTCCGCCTGAATCCAACCAACATGACCTTCCAGTGGCTCACTGAATTTGTGATGCAAATTGGGATGCTCCGGTGCACTCTTATTCTGTTCGGGTTGAGCTGCCACATTGCTTCTTCCAGAAAATCATGTCCACCATCATAGCTGTCTGCCCTGGAGTTACCGTATATGTTGACTTGGTGACATTTATGGTGTACGGGGAGGATGAAACCACACATGACAAGCGCACAAGGAAAGCTGTTCACCACCATGAGCCAACAACCTGCCACTCAATGACTAGAAATGCCATCAACTTAGTGGGCCTTCACATGTCATATGAATTGCACCTCTCCAATATCAATGCCAACCTGAATCTCCCAGAAGTGTCCTTGATAAGCCTACTCCACCATCACGCATCCCCTCAGGCAGTTACTAGAGACAGAGACACCATGGAACTGGACTGTCAGGAGGCCATTCAACAGCCAAAATGCCATCTGGAAATTGCTGGTGTGCAATGCCTTCATATGTAACTATTTTGCTACCAACCATGGCTGGCCAGCCCATGTGACACCTGAACTGGACTTGCATGTAAAGAATGAGCTTTCATGCTGGGGCGACTCATGCACTGGTTTGGGAAACAGTGCAGTAATGTTTGGCAATTGTATTTATTTATTTTATTTAACCGGGTAGGCTAGTTGAGAACAAGTTCTCATTTACAACTGCGACCTGGCCAAGATAAAGCAAAGCAGTGCGACACAAACAACAACACAGAGTTACACATGGAATAAACAAACATACAGTCAATAACACAAGAGAAAAAAAGTATATATACAGTGTGTGCAACTGAGGTAAGATAAGGGAGGTAAGGCAATAAATAGGCCGTAGTTGCAAAATAATTACAATGTAGCAATTAAACACTGGAGTGATAGATGTGCAGAAGATGAATGTGCAAGTAGAGATACTGGGGTGCAAAGGAGCAAAAAAATAAATAACAGTATGGGGATGAGGTAGTTGGATGGGCTATTTAGATGGGCTATGTACAGTTGCAGTGATCTGTGAGCTGCTCTGACAGCTGGTGCTTAAAGTTAGTGAGGGAGATATGGGTCTCCAGCTTCAGTGATTTTTGCAATTTGTTCCAGTCATTGGCAGCAGAGAACTGGAAGGAAAGGCGGCCAAAGTAGGAATTGGCTTTGGGGGTGACCAGTGAAATATACCTGCTGGTGCGCGTGCTACGGGTGGGTGCTGCTATGGTGACCAGTGAGCTGAGATAAGGCAGAGCTTTACCTAGCAAAGACTTATAGATGATCTGGAGCTAGTGGGCAATGAACATATGCCAAACAAAAGGCATCGTAGGATGGGAAAACTTGCTGTATGTGATCGTTTATGGTGGCTGGGGATTGACTGTGAGATAGTGGTCTTTGTGCACCATGCTTGATCTGCTCCACCTCCTCTGCAACCCGTTTACTGTCCATCAAAGCCCAGGGATCATCTTCAAATGTATGCGTGTGTGGATCTGTGCTACGTCCCTCACAACCAACACTTCTTAGTTATAGTCTTTGACCTAGCTATACTAAATAACCTCTACCGTAACCTGAGGTCACTCTCCACATCTCCTGCTGGTGCGTGCCCCAGTCCATAATCAATGCCAACCACCCACAGTTAATGTTGGCCAAATTATCATCCTAACTGACTTCCAAATGAATATTTAAAAAATATGTAGGACGTGACCTTTTAGCACATTCAACATAAACAACTCTGCCCACAGGTCAATTATGTGTTGGAAAGGTCTAAAGATAAGTCTGTTTGTGACAGCCCTTTCAGACTCCCCTTCACAACCAGACAACCAACCATTCCACTACTGGAGTATCCCCAGCATCATTCAGGCTGGGATAACATTCCAGTTAGTCAATGGGTCTCTTTGGTATGCAAGCTGCATCTGCTGACTGCCTATAGCAAACTGTAGAAATGGAAACTGATCACACCACAGCTCCAATACCCCACCAGCCATACAGGAAGGATACTGTCCTTGTCACTGCAGCTTGCCCAGAATGACCAGTTGGCTGTGCAAGCTGGTCAGACGCCAGAACAACCACCACCACTGGCTACTTTGTCTCCTCACGTCCTGGTCACCTCAAAGACTGAATCAACATTGCACACTTAGTTTTAGTTGGGAGAAGAGGGTTGTACATATACAATACTAGAGTAGCTGACTGTTGTATTATGGTTGCGTTCCTGTAACTTGGTTACGCTACGGTGTGCTTGTGTCGTGAAAGGCTTGTTATTATTTTTGAGGAATTGCCCAATGCTGATATGTTGTAAGTGTTTGAATGAGATTAAAACATGAACACGTTCAAAAATGAGTTGGCTTTGGCTATTCAAACCAACAGAGGCATGGCAGTGACACTCATAATCCTAGATATACCAAGAGCCTTATGAAACCATTTTAAAAGACAGAATAACACAGTACAAAATTAACAAGGGCTACTTGTATGCAGGCGAAGGTGATTGAGTGTAATCATGTTGGCCATATTGGATTCAGAATCAAATTCATCCACAACAGTCTTTATAGACATGAGTGTTGTACACAATTCTGAAAAAATGTCTAATTTACAGGTGATTTAACCTCCATTAAATGTAGTCATATTGGATTTGAGGCAAAATATAAAGATAATCTGTGATGGCCCCCTGACTTAATTGCAAGAATAGGGGCTAAAGATTTTTTTAAATCCTTTAAGGAAACTTGGACACTAAAAAATATATATTTCAATGTCTTAGTCCACATGTTTTCCTTAGAGCCAATTATCAATAGCCACAACATCAATTAAACGTGTAACTGTATGCATTTTCATCAGGCAGGACCATACAGTACTGAATGAGTGTACATTTATTTGGCTTGGAAAGTTATCTATTGAACAGAGACCAAAAATTGTTCATCATAAATATTCATAGTTAATATTTCCGCCTATCGCATCTGTGTGTTTACAGATCTACATTTTCAAAATGCTTTAAGATATCCTAATGTTGTGTGTTTCTGTATGTAGTGCAGACAATTGACAATTTGCATTCCAAATTTGAGCAATATCAGAGCTTGCAATATTGGGGTACAGGAGCTTATGTGGCCCACTCCCCCTCCAGCCAGACATTATTCTGCACTGTTTGAGTTAAGGGGGTTTGTCACAATATATATCAATTTAACCACTTTAGTAAAGAACATATTTTTATACAACCATCCATTTCATATATGGGACACCTAAGATATATGGAAAAAACATGGCTGTGTTTGGTTACACTTCAGGTAGGGGTATCTCAACATTTTGTGGGCCTTGCCACTAGCCTACAGTTAGTTACCTCTTCCTGAGAGGTCAGGAGGTGAATCCTCTTCACCTTACAGCTAGCCTTCAGCAGCATCTCACAGAACCTCAGGAAGTTATACAGCTAAGAGGGCAGAAGGGCCAAAGTCAAGATCTCATGACTAAACCAGCATGGCAATGGCATCCAAGGCAGATTCCACAATCATATTAATAGACAAACCAGCTTTTGAGGGAGCAGAACACCCAGAGGTAATAGTAAGTTTCTGCAGTATATCATCTGGTGAATGTGTTTGATAGTGTACAGGTAAATTACCTGGTGAATATGTCGGATGTAAGGGTCCTCCACCCAGACCTCAGTCAGCCCCTCGGTTACGTAAGGCCTGAACAGAACCTCGTAACTATAGCCTGTAGCATCGTCTGCTATCCTGATCTGCTCATGGTACTTCCCCTCTGAGTGGGAGAGGAGTTGAGAGAGGGAGGGATAAGAAGGGAAAGAGGCAGAGATAGGAGGTATTTCTGTTACATGCATTTGAAATACACTGAACAAAAATATAAATGCAACATTTTAAGTGTTGGTCTCATGTTTCATAACCTGAAATAAAAGATCCCTGAAATGTTCCATTCACACCAAAAACCTTATTTCTCTCAAATTGTGTGACAATAAACAAATTTGTTCACATCCCTGTTAGTGAGCATTTCTCTTTTGCCAAGATAATACATCACCCTGACAGGTGTGGCATTTCAAGAAGCTGATTAAACAGCACCTTGTGCTGGGACAATAAAAAGCCACTCTAAAATGTTCAGTTTTGCCACACAACACAATCCCACAAATGTCTCAAGTTTTGAGGCAGCGTGTAATTGGCATGCTGCCTGCAGGAATATCCACCAGAGCTGTTGCCAGATAATGTAATGTTCATTTCTCTACCATAAGCTGCCTCCAATGTAATTTTAGAGAGTTTGGCAGTACATCCAATCGGCCTCACAACCGCAGACCACGTGTATGGCGTTGTGTGGGTGAGTGGTTTTCTGATGTCAGCTTTGTGAACAAAGTGCCCCATGACACACTATGGTGTGATAAGATTGTCTGCTAAATAAACTAAATGTAAATGTACATGTAAAAATGAACAATTGCAAAGCATGCTCAGTATTACTCTAATGAGCTAGGCCCTGTAAAATGGTCAATGACAATACCCAGTATGCTTTGTAGGTAATTTAGCAGACACTCTTATCCAGTGACAGTGCATCCAACTAAGGCAAATAAACAACAACATATCACAGTCATAGCAAGTAAGACGTTTGAGTAACTGTTACTGAGAATGTTGTTGATGTTCGGCCGGCTACTTGCAAATGTATTTTTGTATTTTCAATAACAAAATACATGTATTTTAATACATTGGTCTTTAGTCTATTTTGTAATTAATGCTCATCCCTGGAAGGAGGAATAAGAGGAAGGCATTAGTAAGGTGCAGGAATGATTCCTTTGGGAAAGTCACATCAGTTCTCTGAGATCTATTACCTTCTTTTAGTTGGTTGACATGGACTTTGATCTGTTCTGCTCGATCCATGTAGCTCTTTATCTTCTGTCTGTAGTGGACTTTCTTCGAGTCATCTTTCACAGCTGTGAACAGATGAGTAGATCAGTAAAACAGATGTTACCCTCATACCCATGTGACTGTGTGTGTGTGTGTGTTACCTTTCAGCACGTCCATCAGGAGCTGGATCCCCTCCTGGTAGCACACTAGCGACTCCTGGAAGCGCGAGCTCTGGTCCAGCTCCACGGCTCGTTTAAGGACGGAGATGGCAGAGGTCTCCATACCAGAGACTTGCGTCATGGTTCACTATCTGGTAAAAATTGACTGAGATTTTGAGTTCAAAGTGTCAAATTGTGGATATTTGTAATTCACCTGGTTAGAGTATGCCATACACGGCAAAGGAGTATGCACATGCTTCGTCCGTCCACAGCTCAGCGACAGGAATATTAAATTCGTCTGAGTCCGCTTGAGGTATCAAGTCTTCTTTGGCACATCTTCAGAGGCAATACAATGCATCAGTAGACACTTCTTAAACTCGTATAGCCTTGTTTAAACTCCTCATGCTTAGATTATATCTAAATCGGATGACGAGATTTCATTCCATTAATTCAAACGTAAATCTGATCAAAATCATCCTCTCATGGCACTAACTTCCTGATGTTGGTTTGTTTCCTTGTCCATTTACAGGTACGCATGAATAATAATTCCCCTGAGCAACATATCCACGGAAGTGAAAATGCCTAAATGAAATATAAACGAATTAATTATGAAATATACATGTAAAAATGTTTTGGGGTCAAACCATATAGTTAATCATACAATATCACATTGTAAAAAAAAGCGACGTTTTTTCACAAAGTCCATTGAAACAAATGAAAGCCATGCAGGAACGAAATTACCAAGTTTTGAAGTAGCACGGTAACGTTAGTAAGTGACTGCTATACTGACGGCTTCCGGTGAGTGCCGTAAGTGCTGAAACATTCTAGCATTTCAGTTTGCGTTTATTCAGCTGTATTTTGATGTTTGTTGGAAATAATAATTTAAAAAAATATTGACATTATAGTAACAACACTTTATATCTCGGTAGAATCACTATTTCCTTGTCGAATTCGCATTTGGCGGTTTTTGCATTATAACCTTGGCTTCCCTGCTACAGACTTATCAACCAACAAGTAAATATGGCAATGCTATGTCGTGGTCTTCACATACCTTCCCCAATTCAGGTAAGGAGTCTAAATTATTAAAGGCAGACTATCTTCCTGGCAGACAGTTGTAACTCAAATTAAAGCTATCAGTCAGATAACAGGTTGTTAGAACAACACATTTTGTAGGATCATCCGACTTTGTGTTCCTCCATAGTTGTTTTTGTTTTTTCTTATTCTCTTCACGCCTTGCATATTTGATTATGTGTCTGTGCATTCTTGCAGGCTTTAACTGAATCTACGCCTCTGCCTTGGTTAATTTCATTCCGAAGCAAGTTCACCAAAGCACGGATCCCACAAGAGGTAGGGTGCTGCAGACTTTCGTCAAGGGCAGGCCCATACAATCTAAATGCAATGAATACCTCAACTCAAAGCAAAAGTTTCTTACCTATGTCCTTAACCCTAATTGCTCCAGTGTCATCGTCAATGGCTGATCCCTGGCCATTATCCCACTCTCCAAGGGTGTTTCAGGGGGAGTGATATGCATGTCCATTTCACACCACACAGTTTATACTAAGGTTATACACATGTACATGTGTGAAACAGGACAAATATAAGCACTAGAGGTTGACTGATTAATTGGAATGGCTGATTAATTAGGGCCGATTTCAAGTTTTAATAACAATCGGTAATCTGCATTTGTGGACACCGATTATGGCCGATTACATTGCACTCCACGAGGAGATTGCGTGGCAGGCTGACTACCAGTTACGCGAGTGCAGCAAGGAGCCAAGGTAAGTTGCTAGCTAGCATTAAACTTATCTTATAAAAAACAATCAATCGTAACATAATCACTAGTTAACTACACATGGTTGATGATATTACTAGTTTATCTAGCTTGTCC
This sequence comes from Salvelinus fontinalis, assembly GCF_029448725.1. Lineage (NCBI taxonomy): Eukaryota > Metazoa > Chordata > Actinopteri > Salmoniformes > Salmonidae > Salvelinus > Salvelinus fontinalis. Next base: position 42,334,387 of record NC_074683.1, on the reverse strand, counting down.
TGCATTGCATATAATCGATGCGGTGCCTGTTAATTTGTCATCGAATCACAGCCTACTTCAACTTTGCCAAACGGGTGATTTAACAAGTGCATTTGCGAAAAAAGCACTGTTGTTGCACCAATGTGTACCTAACCATAAACATCAATGTCTTTCTTAATAAAATTAATACACAAGTATATATTTTTAAACTTGCATATTTTGTTAAAATAAATTCATGTTAGCAGGCAATATTAACTAGGGAAATTGTGTCACTTCTCTTGCGCTCTGTGCAAGCAGAGTCCGGGTATATGCAGCAGTTTGGGCCGCCTGGCTCGTTGCGAACTGTGTGAAGAACATTTGTTCCTAACCAAGACTGTAATTAATTTGCCAGAATTGTACATAATTATGACATAACATTGAAGGTTGTGCAATGTAACAGCAATATTTAGACTTAGGGATGCCACCCATTAGATAAAATACGGAACGGTTCCGTATTTCACTGAAAGAATAAACGTTTTGTTTTCGAAATGATAGTTTCCGGATTTGACCATATTAATGACCTAAGGCTCGTATTTCTGTGTGTTATTATATTATGATTTGATATTTGATAGAGCAGTCTGATTGAGCAGTGGTAGGCAGCAGCAGGCTCGTAAGCATTAATTCAAACAGCACTTTCCTGCATTTGCCAGCAGCACTTCGCTGTGCTTCAAGCATTGCACTGTTTATGACTTCAAGCCTATCAACTCCCGATATTAGGCTGGCAATACTATAGTGCCTATATGAATATCCAATAGTCAAAGGTATATGAAATACAAATGGTATAGAGAGAAATAGTCCTATAATGCCGATTTAATAACTACAACGTAAACCTTCTTACCTGGTAATATTGAAGACTCATGTTAAAAGGAACCACCAGCTTTCATATGTTCTCATGTTCTGAGCAAGGAACTTAAACGTTAGCTTTTTTACATGGCAAATATTGCACTTTTACTTTCTTCTCAAACACTTTGTTTTTGCATTATTTAAACCAAATTGAACATGTTTCATTATTTATTTGAGACTAAATAGATTTTATTGATGTAATATATTAAGTTAAAATAAAGGTGTTCATTCAGTATTGTTGTAATTGTCATTATTACAAATATATATATATGAAATCGTCCGATTAATTGGTATTGGGTTTTTTGGGTCCGCCAATAATCGGTATCGGCGTTGAAAAATCATAATCGGTCGACCTCTAATAAGCACCCTCTATTTATTATATTATAACACTTTGGTCATATCCTAATGGCAATGATCATGGAAATTACATTTTTAAACAAACCTTTGCGACTCCATTGAATCCGTAGTAAATCTGTCTTTCTGTGTCTACAGATTCTGGACGAGCGGTCTCAAGAGCATGAGAAGTATGGTGGAAACCAGGAGCAGCCCCATAAGCTGCACGTGGTGACGCGGGTCAAGAGCACCATGCGCCGGCCCTACTGGGAGAAGAAGCTAGTGGAGGGACTCTGCTTGCAGAAGGTGGGGCTCCTATCAGCTTGGATTAATAACCTCACATCTGAGGGGATAGCCTAGTGTGTGGCAATCTTACCCTGCGTGGATGTAGGCTGTGTGGGCACAGGATTTTGCTCCAGCCAAACTGTAACACACCTGATTCGACTAATTGAAAGTTGCCCACCCCTCGGCTTTCCTCTAGCAGAGCGGATAGGACTTGTATTGAGTTCAGTTGTGTGCTGTGCTTGCTCTTGCTGTAATATCGAGTTATAATAATGATTCTGATTGCTAACTTGGTTGCACTGTAATTGTTCTTTGCTCCTCTTCCTCAGGCGTATGTACCTGTAATTCACAAGAACATCCCTTCAGTCAACAACCAGCTGAAATTCATCAAGCATCTTGTGAGGTAAGGCTGCTCGAGTTTGCAAGACATGTTATTACTTTGTTAGCGCAGGGCTATTATTAAATACATCTGTTCATTCCTGTCAAGTGTATGCTACTGTTTACCAATTGAGTGCGTGGTTGGTTGATCCTGACAACTGAAATCCTCTAATTCAATACAGATGAACTTTGACCACTCTTCCATCTCATCTCTTCTCCGTCATTCTCTCTGTTCAGGATCCAGCCACTGAAGCTTCCCCATGGTCTCCCTGCTGAGGAAGACATGGCCGACACCTACCTGAACAGCAAAGGAGAGCTGATCGTACGACGCCTCCTCAAACCTGTAGGGTCCAAAGCCATCGAGTCATAGCCAGCACTACTCTATACTCAAGCCATTTTGTCAGTGGTCCTGTTTGAATACTGAAAATGCATCCTCCCTTCCTCAAAGTAATCACTGACATGACTGGATTGGCTGTGTAGTGGATCACATGCTTTCACCTATCCAATCTGTATAGAACACAAATGAATGTTTTTACAGTCTGGCCTACCAGAAATCAGCTGTGATTCAAATTACTGTATTAGTGAAATCCCTGTACCGGTGTTCATTCTAGACCTGGACTGAGAAACACTTCTATAGCTCACCCCTTTGTATTATATTTCAAATAAAAACATAACATTAACATGTATAATATGTTAATGTGTATAAAATAATACATCCATGCAATCGAGGAAGTCAGAGGAAAATAATGTGCCAGTGGTGATCAGCTTATTTTAAGATCAAGCCCATTTTTATAGAAAAACTCAAACCTGTGCTACCAATCACACTGACGACACAAAGGAGGTGGCTGTGGAATGCAGCTGACCTTGGCACTTGGTTGTTGCTCATGAAAAGCTGGATTGAAGTTTTCCCCCACAAATCGTGTCGACAAATGACATGGATCGATGTTAATTTAGCTAGCTATAGTGTTAGCGAGGATGATTTGTTAAATGGTAACAGCATCAGGTCTCAGAGTTTCATTGATTCCAATTGAAGTCTAGAACTGGAGTCAGTCAGGGCAGAAAGAGTTAACTGGCTCAGATAGGTATCCTTTTATTTGCAGGTTGGAAATAAACAACCAAAAAGCACTTGAATGTAATTAAAATATGAACTCATATGATTAAGTTCACACCCACAAAACAAAAAACAAAGCATGGAAGACTGGGATAAATAGGAAAATGATAAACTTGAAAGGAACAAAACAGGAAGAGATGGTTCTGCCGGTTAGTAGCCCAGCCAGAGAGACGGAAGTTGAAGGCTGACGGTCTTCTAGTCGTCTTCAGAGTCTGAGTCGTGTCCTCTCCCCCTGATGGTCTTCTTCTCCACTTTGGTGAACTTTGAACCAGATTTCTGTGTCAGGGTGGGGGGTTCCATGAGGTTACCACTGAAAGTGTAGGGAGGGGTGTTACGAGACTTGATCTGAACTAAGAACTTAATGTCTAATCAGCCTGTGTTTGTGCATGAACTGGTAAGGCTTTTTATTCCTTTTGCAAATGAACCAATGGCCTCAAATGCCCAACAGGAAAAACCTAGACAGATCATCTTTCTATCTAGAAGGTGTGATTATCTTTAGGAAATCACTCCTGTCTGTGTACCTGTAGTTGATGATGTCAGAGCAGCCCAGTCTCCACTCCAGCACCTCTGTGGTGAACTCGTCTGTGTTTCCTAGGTCTGTGAAACCCACTATGTAGTCCTTGGTCTTCCCGTCCTTTACCAGCGCCAGAGTGGGAATCACCTTGATCCGCAGCCTATCTGTCAGGAATGGAGCCTTGTCCACATTCAGCTTGATGAACTTGGTCTCCAGGTGCTTCTTGGCCAGGACGCGAAGGTGCTTATCCAGGATCTTGCATCTTTAGAATGGAGGGGAGAGGAGACAGCAGGGTTAGCTCCTGGTAGAAGCTGCAATAAAGAAATCCTGGGCAATAAACCCCTTTCTAATAATTTTCTTAGGATTTAGGAGGATAAGCTAACCCCGGATCTCAATTAATTTGCAGCAATAAAACAGCACTAGGTTTTTGGCCTGTAATGGCAGGAGAACAACAGGTAGAGAAGAAAACATTGCTGTGTTGCAAACCTGAAGGTGGAGTCTCTGTAGAAATGGCAGACCACTCGATTGCTCTCCTTCACCTCAGGGAAGAAGTCTTTCTCACTGGGGATCTCCTTGTACTCCCCATGCCCTTTACCCAGCCACTCCTGAGGGGACAGAGCACAAACATGACATGATGAGTGTTACTGGTATGAAAGAACTGGATGGACTAAATAAAATGCTTGTTTGGCATCCACCATATGGCTCAGCCAATGTGACCACTCTGTCTTTCCATCCTACCTGCTTTTGTTTCTGGGATTTCTTGAGGGCCTCCATCCTCCTCTCCTTCAGCTTTTCCATCTCATCGTCATCCATGCGCTCCAGCTTCCCCAGCTCTGCATCCAGCTGCTCCTCCACCATCCTGGCTGACTGCAGCACCTGCTGCTCCAGCGCCTTGGCCATGATCTCCATCGACTGACTCGCCATGATGAAGAGCGAAACTTCTGACACTCTATATTCCTGAAGGAAGGGAGAATGGGGATGAGGAAGAGTAGAATAGAATGATTGCATTTCAGAGATTTAATTTATATGGTTGGCCAAAGGATTTAGGCAAACTAATACCACAGATAGAACAATGAGACAGATATTTCACCTGATGTATAAATGTGAAGCATCCACTTGGCGTTTCCAAACACAAATATGGTAAAGAGAGGAAGCCCAATGGCCGGCGGTCTGAGATGGATTTTCGCCGACATTCTGCATTTTCTCATCATTAAACGTTTGATCTCAATACAGTTTTCTGTTTCCAAAACTAGAATCTGTTACGAACAGATTATACTAAGTTTTGTTGACTGTTTTGCCAAAATCGCGTTATTTACAAGGAGTGCAAAGACGAAATGAGTTAATGCACACGCTCCCTTCACAGAGTAGGCTAACTGAAATTTGAAGATGTACGCTTGAACAGGCCAATAGGACTTCCATAGTTCGTGCTTGGCTCTGCCCACTATGACTCATTTGTTCCCGTTGGAAACGACATATCTGTCATATCATATCTTGGTTTAGTTAAACAAATCTTTGCTAATACTGTAACCCTGGCTGGTGACCATGGTAACGACACACCTTGATCAAAGATATTTGTGCCTGGATGTTTTCAATAGATGAAAATAGCTAGCTACCCAGGCTAAAGTTTTCCCATTTAGAAAGTTAGCTAACTAGCTAGTCTTAAAATCATTTAGAAAGTTTTGCCATTTGATTACTGACCCACCACTAACAAATGACCATTGTCTGTTAGCTTTCTCGCTATAGTGGTTAGTTAATGTTACTTAAGTTAAAATCCGAGTTTAAGCTATGTCAGCTAGCTAGCTAACGTTATGTTTGTTAACTAGCTAAATTACTGTAGCCTACTATTAATCGCATCATATTTCAGACAAAGTTGACGAATAGAAAGCGTTCTACAATGAACAAAAGTACAATCACTGGCGTTGTTTTAGCCTAGCTAGCGCCATCAAGCCTGACCTGCCGCAGGTAGAGCTGCTAGGCTAACAATAGCTTCGATGCAACCAAGAGAGTTTTTACATTGTGCTGGTCTCTTAAAAACTTTATTGGTTGTATCGAAACTAGACTAACAATTGCGCGGCCAGAGTCAGAGAACGCTGGCTAGCGAGCTGTCAAAAAAACGACCAAGACTTCGCCCATTCACTGAAGCCATATGTCCATGATAAGATCACAACCTCTTATATTAATATTATTTTAATAGGGCCTACTGAATGTATTATTTGCACATGACTTTATCAATATTATCACACCAACAAACTGGCAAGCCTACTTACCAAAAGCGGTCCGTGCAAAAAGGCAGAATTCACTTTCTGCAGAGGCTGCAGCGCGCGCAAAGACTACGCAGTATTACCAAGGCTTTACGTCACAGGTAAATAAAAACGCTCGTTGCACTTTAAACACCATTGATAAGTAGTACCTTAGTTGCATTCCTTATATTGTAATGTGTTTTATTGTGTAAAGACCAAACAGTTTTGGTTATTATAAGCAAGTGCTAGCTATAAGATGTCCACTATCATCCCTGGGCCCAAGAAAGTGAAAGTAACCGTACATTTCGACCAGCAGAAGCTTGACTACTCATCCCTACAGGTTGGCCGCTTCGTGGGCGTGAACCTATTCTAGTAATTAAATACATTTTCAAAATGTGAAAAAACTATGTGCTATTAGATAGCTGGCTAGCTACAGCAGGCCACTGTGTGTAGGCCAGGGGCGGGGGAGGTCCGGCCTACGAGACCGTTTGATCAGGCCCCCGAGCCAATTCATGAATAGATTTTTTATATATTAAAAAAAGCTATAGACGTCATTTTTCCACAAATATAAAATGTTTGGTGGCGCTAGACAGACAGCTCGTCATCATCGAGCACCTGTACGTCAGACAAATTGCTACAGTAAATAAAATAAAAGTAGATCCGGAGTGTCGCGGTTTCCAAGACACATTGTTTTTTGTCGAAGTGTATTCCTAGTTTGTGGAGATGCACTTGCAGTAATGAGAAGGTCAAATTTGGAGCGTCATTACAGCTCGAAACATGCTAAACTGAATGAGTTGCAATGATAACTTCGTGTGGATAAAGTAATTGCTCTTCAGCTGGGTTTGGGTGACCAACAAGCCGCCTTTACGAAACTTCGTTGGATGGGCAAAATGTTATGCAATCAAATTTTGTGGTTAGCGAGTTTAACAAAGAAACTGAAGACTCATTTGGAAGGAGAATTTGTAAAAGAGTTGCTAACACCAGACAAAGTTAAATTGTTCCAAAGTGTCAGTTTGTCTCGAAGAACCGTCACAGAGCGGATAACTGGCATGGCACAAGATACCGATAAAACATTGAAGGACTCCACAAGAAATTGCGAGTTTTTCTCTTTGGCATGTGATTAAGCAACTGACAACACATATGGCTTAATTTGCCATTTTTGTGCGTGGGATTACCGCGGAGTTTGACACAAGGGAGGAATTGCTGTTTTTGGAAGCCATGCATATCACAACCAGAGGTGAGAATTTGTTTGGGAGACTTGTCTCGGCAATGAGCAAATTTGAGCTACGGTTTGAAAAATGAAGTGGCCTTACTACAGATGGAGCGCCAGCCATGGTTGGCTCGAAAAATAGGTTAACCGTATTAGTGAGAAAAAACAATGAGTTGTCTCAGTCTTGATCCAAGTGATTGAATTATATGCAACTGCATCATACATCAAGAAAGTATGTGTGCACAGTCCCTGAAGCCGAACAACGTAATGGCAACTGTAGTGTCGACCATAAATTTTATCAAAAGCAAAGTGCTGAACAACCGCCAATTTATTGAACTATTGAGTGATCTTGAATCGGAGTATGGTGATCTGGTTTACCACTGTGGTGCGATGGTTGAGCCGTGAAAACATGCTCGCGCAGTTTTACGGACTGAAGGATGAAGTAAAACAATTCATGGAGATGAAGGGGAAACCTGTCGCGGTACTGAGTGACAAGTGGATGTGTGATTTGGCCTTCATGGTGGACATAACCAAGTATCTGTCTGACTTGAACGTCAAGCTCCATGGGCCGAACCAGCTTCTCAGCGATCTGCTCTCAAACGTGAAATCTTTCGAAGCGAAATTAAAGTTGTGGCCAACTAGAAAGGGGTAACACAGTACATGTTCCTATTCTGCAAGGACAAGAGCCTGAGATTACGTTGGAATATGCCGGTAAATGGAAAACTCGCGAAGGCATTTTGTGAGCGGTTTAAGGATGTGAAAAGTAATCAACTGGAGTATTGTAACGGTCCTGACCTGTTTTATGTTGTTTTTTGTATGTGTTTAGGTCAGGGCATGTGTTTTGGGTGGGCAGTCTATGTTATCTGTTTCTATGTTGGTTTTGGTTGCCTGGTATGGCTCTTAATTAGAGGCAGGTGTTTTGCGTTCTCCTCTAATTAAGAGTCATATTTAGGTAGGGTGTTCTCACTGTTTGTTTGTGGGTGATTGTCTTCCGTATCTGTGTTATGTCTTGCACCATACGGGACTGTTCGGTTGTTCGTTTCGATGTAGTCTGTTTCCTGTCCGTAAGTGTTACGTTTAGTTATGTAAGTTTATGTTCAGGTTTCGTCTACGTCGTTTTCTTGTTTTGTATTTTTGAAAGTGTTTTGTTTTTTCGTGTTGCCATCGTCGTGTTAAATGGTTTATTTCCCTAATGCTGCATTTTGGTCTGATGATCCTTCTCTCCTCTCCTCGTCCGAGGATGAGGAGAGCGACAGCCCTTACAGAATCACCCACCAAATTAGGACCAAGCGGCAAGAGAAAGCTCGACAGGGCAACAAGGACTCCTGGACTTGGGACGAAATATTGGACGGGAGAGGTCCATAGGCACAGCCGGGAGAATATCGCCGTCCGAAAGCTGAGCTGGAGGCACTGAGGAGAGTAGAGGCTACCGGAGAGAGGAACCGGAGTTATGAGGGAACGCGTCTGGCACGGAAGCCCAAAAAGCCCGTAAGTAACACCCAAAAATTTCTTGGGGGGGGGGCTAAGAGGTAGTGGGCCAAGGGCAGGTAGGAGACCTGCGCCCACTTCCCAGGCTTACAGTGGAGAGCGGGAGTACGGGCAGGCGCCGTGTTACGCAGTAGAGCGCACAGTGTCTCCTGTACGAGTGCATAGCCCAGTGCGGGTTATTCCACCTCCCCGCACTGGCAGGGCTAGATGGGGTATTGAGCCAGGTGTCATGAGGCCGGCTCAACGCATCTGGTCTCCAGTGCGTCTCCTCGGGCCGGCATACATGGCACCTGCCTTACACATGCTTTCCCCGGTTCGCCTACATAGGCCGGTGCGGGTTATTCCACCTCCCCGCACTGGTTGGGTGACCGGGAGCATTCAACCAGGTAGGGTTGGGCAGGCTCAATGCTCAAGAGTGCCAGTACGCCTCCACGGTCCGGTATTTCCGGCGCCACCTCCCCGCCCCAGCCTAGTACCTACAGTGCCTATACTACGCACTAGGCTACCAGTGCGTCTCCTGAGCCCAGTTCCTCCTCCACGCACTCTCTCTGTAGTGCGTGTATCCAGTTCGGTGCCTCCAGTTCCGGCACCACGCACTAAGCCTCCTGTGCGTCTCCAGAGCCCTGTACACACTGTATCTTCTCCCCCTACTAATCCTGATGTGCTTGTCCTCAGCCCGGTGTCACCAGTGCCGGTACCTCGCATCAGATATAGAGTGGGCTTTGAGAGTACAGTGTGCCCTGTCCCTGCTCCCCGCACTAGTAGGAAGGTGCTTATCCTTAGCCCGGTGCCTCCAGTTCCGGCACCACGCACCAGGTCTACAGTGCGCCGTATCCGGCCAGAGCCATCCGTCTCCCCAGCGCCATCTGAGCCATCCGTCTCCCCAGCGCCATCTGAGCCATCCGTCTCCCCAACGCCATCTGAGCCATCCGTCTCCCCAGCGCCGTCTGAGCCATCCGTCTGCAATGAGCCTGCAAAGCCGCCCGTCTGCCATGAGCCTGCTAAGCCGCCCGTCTGCCATGAGCCTACAGAGCCGTCTGCCAGACAGGAGCCGCTAGAGCCGCCCGCCAGACAGGATCTGCCAGAGCCGCCCGCCAGACAGGATCTGCCAGAGCCGCCGACCAGACAGGATCTGCCAGAGCCGCCGACCAGACAGGATCTGCCAGAGCCGCCGACCAGACAGGATCTGCCAGAGCCGCCAACCAGACAGGATCTGCCAGAGCCGCCAGCGAGCCATGAGCAGCCAGAGCCGTCAGAGAGCCATGAGCGTCGAGAGCCGTCAGAGAGCCATGAGCGTCGAGAGCCGTCAGAGAGCCATGAGCGTCGAGAGCCGTCAGCCTGCCATGAGCGTCGAGAGCCGTCAGCCTGCCATGAGCGTCGAGAGCCGTCAGCCTGCCATGAGCGTCGAGAGCCGTCAGCCTGCCATGAGCGTCGAGAGCCGTCAGCTTGCCATGAGCGTCGAGAGCCGTCAGCCTGCCATGAGCGTCGAGAGCCGTCAGCCTGCCATGAGCGTCGAGAGCCGTCAGCCTGCCATGAGCGTCGAGAGCCGTCAGCCTGCCATGAGCGTCGAGAGCCGTCAGCCTGCCATGAGCGTCGAGAGCCGTCAGCCTGCCATGAGCGTCGAGAGCCGTCAGCCAGCCATGAGCGTCGAGAGCCGTCAGCCAGCCATGAGCGTCGAGAGCCGTCAGCCAGCCATGAGCGTCGAGAGCCGTCAGCCAGCCATGAGCGTCGAGAGCCGTCAGCCAGCCATGAGCGTCGAGAGCCGTCAGCCAGCCATGAGCGTCGAGAGCCGTCAGCCAGCCATGAGCGTCGAGAGCCGTCAGCCAGCCATGAGCGTCGAGAGCCGTCAGCCAGCCATGAGCGTCGAGAGCCGTCAGCCAGCCATGAGCGTCGAGAGCCGTCAGCCAGCCATGAGCGTCGAGAGCCGTTCAGTCAGGATCTGCCTGAGTATATCAGCCGGGACCTGCCCCTTGTCCCGGTGCTGCCCCTTGTCCCGGTGCTGCCCCTTGTCCCGGTGCTGCCCCTTGTCCCGGTGCTGCCCCTTGTCCCGGTGCTGCCCCTTGTCCCGGTGCTGCCCCTTGTCCCGGTGCTGGCCATTCATTTAGGGGATGTTAGTTTTAGGGTGGTCATTGGGAGGGGAAGACAGAAGCGGGGAGTGACTATGGTGGTGTGGGGACAGCGTCCAGAGCCGGAGCCACCACCGTGGTCAACTGCCCACCCAGACCCTCCCCTGGACTTTGTGCTGGTGCGCCCGGCGTTCGCACCTTGAGGGGGGGGGTTCTGTAACGGTCCTGACCTGTTTTATGTTGTTTTTTGTATGTGTTTAGGTCAGGGCATGTGTTTTGGGTGGGCAGTCTATGTTATCTGTTTCTATGTTGGTTTTGGTTGCCTGGTATGGCTCTTAATTAGAGGCAGGTGTTTTGCGTTCTCCTCTAACCTCTAATTAAGAGTCATATTTAGGTAGGGTGTTCTCACTGTTTGTTTGTGGGTGATTGTCTTCCGTATCTGTGTTATGTCTTGCACCATACGGGACTGTTCGGTTGTTCGTTTCGATGTAGTCTGTTTCCTGTCCGTAAGTGTTACGTTTAGTTATGTAAGTTTATGTTCAGGTTTCGTCTACGTCGTTTTCTTGTTTTGTATTTTTGAAAGTGTTTTGTTTTTTCGTGTTGCCATCGTCGTGTTAAATAAAAGATGGCTTATTTCCTTAATGCTGCATTTTGGTCTGATGATCCTTCTCTCCTCTCCTCGTCCGAGGATGAGGAGAGCGACAGCCCTTACAAGTATAAATCCTTTTAAGGATATGACCCCCCCCCAATTTTCACCTAAAATGACATACCCAAATCTAACTGCCTGTAGCTCAGGACCTGAAGCAAGGATATGCATATTCTTGATACCATTTGAAAGGAAACACTTTAAAGTTTGTGGAAATGTGAAATTAATGTAGGACAACATATCAAATTAGATCTGGTATAAGATAATGAACAAAAAAACATTTTTTTCATTTTTGAAATGCAAGAGAAAGGACATAACATAATATTGCAGTTTAGGTGCAACTTAGAGATTTTGGCCCTAGATGGCATCAGTGTGTGTGCAAAGTTTCAGATTGATCCAGTGAAGCATTGCAATACTGGACAATATTTATTATCAAGTCTGCCCAAATGTGCACGAACTGGTCAGTTGATACATTTTCAAGTACATAACATAAACAAATGATATGGTAATACAAGTTTTTAGTTTACACACTCCCAGAAATGTCATACATGATGGATCATTAGCTTATACACTAATTTTCACAGATCTAGATGGCCAAGTGGGGTGGGTGTGGAGACAGCAGGGGTTCAAACTGTAGAACCCAGTACCTACATTTGAATATAAAAATGGATTTTATCAAACAAAACTATTCTACATTTTATCCCTGGGATCCTCAGGATGACAAATCAGAGCAAGATTACTGAATGTAAGTACATGATTTACCTTCAGAGGTGAATGAACCAAACCAGTTGCCATGATAAAAAATGTGTTGTGATCTCTCCTCAAACAATAGCATGATATTTTTTCACTGTAATAGCTACTGTAAATTGGACAGCACAGTTAGATTAAGAAAAATGTAAGCATTCTGCCAATATAAGACATGTCAATGTCCTGGAAAATGTTATTGTTACTTACAACGTCATGCTAATCACATTAGCGCACATTAGCTCAACCATCCCAGTATAGGGACACCGATCCCGTAAAGGACTTTTGTAATGATGGACTTCTGTTTCTCTTTGCTTATTTGAGTTCTTGCCATAATATGCAATTGGTCTTTTACCAAATAGGGCTATCTTCTGTATACCACCCCTACCATGTCACAGCACAACTGATTGGCTCAAACACATTAACACATTTGCAATCCCGTTTAACGTCGAACCAGCGGATGTGCTGGATGGCCTACAACACGAAGTCATTGAGCTCAAAGCCAGGTACAACAACCTCCCTCTCATTGAGTAATACAAAATGTACGTTAGCGCTGAGCATTTTCCTGTTCTGAGGAGACATGCACTTAAATGTGCATCTGTGTTATGGACGACCTACTGCTGTGAGCAGTTATTTTCCAAAATGACTTGCAAAGACTCAATTCCGCTCAAGACTGACTGGAACCTGGGAAAACCAGCTGCGAGTAGTCCACTTCAATGCCAGTTGACATCAAATGCCTCGTCAAATATAAGCAGTTTCAGCCATCGCATTAGAGGTGAGTTTGAACAAGTAATCATAATAACGATAATAAATAAATTATTTACAATACTAACATTTATTTAAATAGGACTAGCATTTTCTAAATACTCAAGAACACAAGAAAAATCATACAAATCATATATAAACTGTAAAACAAATGTCAGTGATTAAAGTCACATTAAAACATGAATAAAGCCGAAAATAGCACAATTTTAATAATTGATTCATTTATTTCACCTTTATTTAACCAGGTAGGCAAGTTGCGAACACGTTCTCATTTACAATTGCGACCTGAGCATAAAAAAGAAGTGCTGCTCATCGATAACTGGTGTCCAATTGTCTTCTTAATAATCACTATAAGATATTAGCCTTACTACTTGCAAAAATAATTAAAGAAGTCCTGGATGCAATCATTGATGAAACACATTCTGGCTTTATGAGGAACAGACATATTTATAACAATATCAGACTAGTATTAGACATACTTGACTACTCAGACCTAATAACCGAGGATAGCTTCATATTCTTAGATTTCTATAAAGGATTTGACACAGTAGAGCATCAGTTCTTCTTCCACTCCCTTGAGAAATGTGGCTTTGGGGAATTGTTCTGTAAGGCTATTAAGATACAGGGCCTCCCGGGTGGCGCAGTGGTCTAGGGCACTGCATCGCAGTGCTAACTGCGCCACCAGAGTCTCTGGGTTCGCGCCCAGGCTCTGTCGCAGCCGGCCGCGACCGGGAGGTCCGTGGGGCGACGCACAATTGGCATAGCGTCGTCCGGGGTAGGGAGGGTTTGGCCGGTAGGGATATCCTTGTCTCATCGCGCTCCAGCGACTCCTGTGGCGGGCCAGGCGCAGTGGCGCCAACCAAGGGGGACAGGTACACGGTGTTTCCTCCGACACATTGGTGCGGCTGGCTTCCAGGTTGGAGGCGCGCTGTGTTAAGAAGCAGTACGGCTGGTTGGGTTGTGCTTCGGAGGACGCATGGCTTTCGACCTTCGTCTCTCCCGAGCCCGTACGGGAGTTGTAGCGATGAGACAAGGTAGTAATTACTAGCGATTGGATACTACGAAAATTGGGGAGAAAATGGGATAAAAAAAATAAAAAATAAAAAAAAAGGATAAACATTCAACATTAGCCATGCTGTCAATCCAGCATGACTTCTTCTACATTCAAAACTACTGGAAACTTGGAAATCTCAGACTTCGTTGTGTTCAAGACAAGTGGGAACACGGGAAAAAAATAAGCTTTTTGAATGGTCATCCAATTCGGGAATTCAAAGTCAGGAACTCGGGCCTCTTTCTAGAGCTTCGACCTGAAAATCACTAACGTCATGATTCAACCTGTTTTTTCCCCAAGTTGCCCATGAAGGACCGCCGCTCCACCTTCCTTGTCAAGTGAGCACAGCACAAGGCGAGTTCAAAAATGTATTGCATGCTACTGCATAAATTATGTTATACGCCAGGGAGATATGTATACTGTAGCTAAGAAAGTAAAACTAAGTGTATGTTGTGTAGTAAACTGTTAGTAGCCCCTGTTCCTCACCCTAATAATTAGGTCCTTTTCACGCTCATAATTTAGCCTACTGTTCTGACTTGCTGGTGCACATGTATCCTATAGCCTGTGTCATGACGTTGGCCTGAGGGGGGAGGTTTATGACCCCCATAAATACCTTTCCCCTTTTTCCACTCTACCGATGAGACTATTGAAAATCCCTTTGTTAACATTGAGAGAGAGTCTGGTGACATCAAAAGATGGGAAACGGAACCATATTTCAGTAATCCAACCAGTTGAAAATATGCGTTGGGACTTAATGAATATGATGTCAGTTCAGTTGGCGTCTGAGACATGATTACTGATGATAGGACGACATAAACTGTATCTTAGAAAATCTACACATTCTAGTTATCAGATTCACATGGAATTGTTGTGCAATTTAAATGTTTAAATGTGAAACTATTTGTGAAAAGATTAAATGTAATTTTTAGCTTCTTAATGAGAGAACGGTCAGAAGAACACCACTCTGCTCACTCAGAGGCCCAAGTGAACAGACATGGGTTGTAAACTATGAAACACGCCCTTCTTTCACCACTATATCAACCCGTTTACGAAAATGTAACTTCCTGTTCCAAAGACATGAGGACTTACCATCCCCACGTTGAAAGGACAAAGACCACCTACAGAACTAAGCCAACCACAGCAAAAACCTAACAAAATTGGCATCGAATTTCAATGTGAAGGTGACGACCTACACGCCGGAAGGATGAATTTCGACTATACCAGCCAGAATATAGCATGAGTTTAAAGTATGGCAAATTGGTATGAACTTTGAACTCTTATTCACTAAAGAAATGATACCTCCTAGCCGTCGCATTAGTGATTGTCTTACCTCCTAGCCGTCCAAGCTAGCTCATTGTCTTAAATCGAAAATACGGATTGCCTCTTATCCGCTCGTCATCCACTTATGCCATAGTTTGTACATCTCAATTGTCAATAAAAAACACATTTGTTTAAGCAAGTCAGCCATATCAGCTTTGTTTTTTTTAAAGGCAGTAAATGAGGCTGAATTAACTGTTTCGCTGCCAGACAAGGCTCCACTGATTGCCATGTGTAGTGGTGGTAAGGTGATGGGACAGCTTTATGTAGGCCCTAACAGTTTGTGGGCACCATTTGTCACCGTTATATTCCAATTAATGTGTGGTGGATTTGCCGGCTTGAATCAAACATCAATATTTTTTTAGCCCCACCAAGATTTACATGCTAAAATCGCCAGAGTACTCTGCAGTTATTGCGTCCAAAATCCCAGTCGACTGCAGTTACTGCAGTTTCAAAACGGCAATCTTTTTTTGTAAGGGTATGGACAAAATGATTTCAATACAATATTTTCCAAACTAGTAACTAAAACATTGCCACTATTGACCAATTCATATTTACGTGGTTGTGGTCCGACACACAAATGCATATAAATCAGTCGAGGATATCCATATTTTAACTAAACTTGGTACACATGTAGCAAACATTGTCAAGACTCAACATATGCAAGGACATTCATATCAGCCTCATGGTGGCGCTATAACATGCACATTTATATCGCCTGATCTGTTTGACTCGAGTGACGAAATTTGGCACACATGCTCAGGGATTGGAGTCTGGCTAATCCGCGCCATCTCAGACACCACTGACCCGATTTTGACAAAACTTGGGTGAATGATGCGTCTTGCCATAGAGATCCATCAATATTTACAAAAGTACACTGATTAGCCCAAGGGGGGCACTATAGAAATCAACTGTATGCATCTTAGTCACACACACATTCTCAGACACCAGTGGCCCCATTTTGACAAAACTTGGTTGAATGAGTCTTGCCTTAGAGCTGTCATTTACAAAATTACACTGATTGGCCCAAGGGGAGCGCTGCATCATTTGTGAGGATGACACATTTACTTTTACCTTGTTTAATCATCCTTTTCAAAGGATCACAACACCAACTCCAAATTAAAATACATTTTTTACAAGTTCCAAGTTTATTATCAAGTTCTTAGAAAACATACAAATGATGTCACAGCTTCAGGTCTTCAGGCACGGGTCAGTCGTGATAGACAGGTACACTGACCAATGAGATAATTCCTTCTGGCCCTTCCCTTTTGTAGAGTTAGGGCAGATGAGAGGAAAAGTGAGTATTATACATTCACTCAGAGACCACAGCATACACATTCTAAGGAAATAAACTCAGAATCAAAGGGTTGTCTGTCTGTCTCCTGTGTTTAGAACTACATTCATTTCCCCAGCATACTCACCGTAATATGTTCATGGATCAGGTACAGTAGAAACCATTTCAAAACCACCATGTCATCCACTCTGCTGATGTCACAATGAGAGAAAACTGTCAGTTCTTTTTTTGCAACAAATGTGTGTTCTCTTGAACATTTGTATCCCGCGATGTCACAATAAGAGAACATTTAATTCTGCAATGTCACAAAAAGGTGTGACATTGTTGTGAGGTCATAAGCAAGTATTATTTAATTTGATGTCACAGAGTATTGACAGCTCACAAGGAGAGTGGGTGCCTCACAATAGCCTAAAATGGCTTCCTCTCCTCACCATCTGCACGTCATAGTTATCCAAAGCGATATAATATTGCTTTCTCCTATATTTTCTCATCAGTGTAGTTGAAGGAGAGGAAGCCACTTCACACCATTGCAATTCTGTGTCAACCTATAGAGGTTGCATAAAAAAAGTAACATAAGCGCTTTGGCCAAATTTTGGTTTCCATCCTGTCAAAACACACACACCCACGATGAAAGAGCAAAAGAGAGAACTAACAACAGTTAATAACACACTACTTGTAACCAATACAAGAGAAAACATAAGAATGTCTATATAGAAACATGTTTTTTTCTTTTGAAACTTAACAAGAGGTGTTGAAAACACCATTTACATGCCATAACAAGGTTCGGCACTTTTTTGCAGAGGAAAGGTACAAAAAAATTGCTTGCTTTTTAAAGACAATCTCCCAAACAGGATGTTTTGCATCTTTTTGCTACCATGTCAGTTTGCAGATACTTCGGAGGCTATGGTGGCAGAGCTTAGAGTAACAGAACGACTGGTGAAAAGCAGAGAGAGAAAAGAAACAGAGCCAGGAAAAGTGGATGTCTATGGTTTCCTTCTTTCTGCCTCCAAACCCTGGATGTCACAGAATAGGGGGGGAAGGGAGGGGAGGCAGAGTAGACCGTCGAGAAGGCAAGGAGATTCCATGGCCACCATCTCCAGGCATCAGACTGTGATATTTGGCACATTCACACACCTAATGGTCGAGTCAGCCATCACTCATGAGATTCAGTGGGTCCTGACCAACAGTGGCTACAGGAGGAGTGTTCCTGCCCCCCCCCCCCCCCCCCCCCTGCCCATGGACGGTTGGACAGTGCGTGTCGGGCCAAGTTGATATTCAGGCTGCTGAAGTGTAGTGCAGCTGATTCCTGTGCTGTGTTCTGCTGACAACGTGTCATAATGAAGTCGAAATAGAATGCAGGTCAGTGAGCGAGAGCTTGTCATATAGATCCTATTGTTACTAATTCTATGGAGCTTGCTGAGCTGATATCACAGAACTCTTTCACTGTGATGTCACAAGATTAGAACACAGCTCCTCCCGTCAGGATTATAATGTAATAGTTTGATGATGTAGCAGTGGTACAACAAACAGAGCACTGATGCAGAGTGTGTGGAGGAGCAAAACTGGATCTCAAATGGCATCCTATCCCCCACATACTAGTGCACTACTTTTGACCAATGCACTATATGGGGAATAGGGTGTGATATGAGACTCGGCTAGAGCCTGCCGTGTCCTCTCCTATGTGATCTTCAGAGTGCTGCCGTAGGTCTGCTGTACCACCACCTGCACGTTGTCCAGGATGAAGTCAAAGGCCATGCTCCACACAGACTCCACAGACTGCTGCATCAACCTGCAATCACATAGGATACGTGAAAATAAATGAATGGGAACAGAGGAGGAAACTGAAAAGTACTAAGCTTGGCCCAGTGGTCCGTGACTGTCTAGAGGGGAAGAGTTAAACCATGAGTGGACCGTACCTCTTCATGTACTTGATGACCAGGTCAAGTTTCTCCAGGTCTTTGTCCTCGATCAGATCAGTGCAGTACTTGACCACCTGCAGAATGTCCTCCTCCATGGGTTCTAAGGGTGGGGGGAAAGGACAAAGACTTGGATTTTCACACACAACCACATCAACAGTCAAAAACACAACTACTACTGTATGACAGCAAACGTACCCTAATTCCTAGAGATGGTACTGACCGACCCACTCCCCCTTCTGTACCTGAGATGGTACTGACCGACCCACTCCCCCTTCTGTACCTGAGATGGTACTGACCGACCCACTCCCCCTTCTGTACCTGAGATGGTACTGACCGACCCACTCCCCCTTCTGTACCTGAGATGGTACTGACCGACCCACTCCCCCTTCTGTACCTGTGATGGTAGTGACCCATTCTCTGAGTAGTGTTCGGATGTCCGTGAAATCACAGGCTCCAGCCAGGGTGGGTTCAGGGCGAGGGGTGAACTCAGACAGAGTCTCTGGGACATCCTGCTTTAGGGAGGATGTGGAAGGTCCATTCTCCAGCTGGTTGAGGGTCAGTTCAGGCCAATCATTAAGCATCAGTACAAATCCATTCAGGAAAAAAATTCAAACTGACTTTGGATAAGTGTCTAGGGGCTCACCTTGAGGCCGTTGGATAGGTCCCTCGGTCTGAGCGGGTGCTGTAGGGCTTTGGCGGGGCTGTTTCCTGGTGGGTGGGGCCTCTTTAGAGGGGAGGGGCCTTTCTTAGTGGGGCTGGAGTTGGCGTTTTTCTTCTTGTAGCGCCTCTTCACCCGACCCGCTCCAACCTGCTTCAGCTGCAACAGGGGGTTCCTCTGCTCTGCTACAGAGGGGTTGAGAGAGGAGGGAGAACAAAGGAGGCGAGGAAAGGAGATGGAGAAATAAGGGGGTAATGCAAAGAGGGTTGAATTTGATCATTAGTCGAACGTCTACGGTTCTTTCCAGTGTATTGTATGAATATACTGTATTCTGCTCTACATCTCTGGTCTTACCCATGATGATCCCTTGGGCCTGGGCGGTCTCTCTGCGGCCGTACGCTGAACGCAGTTCCTCCTGGAGCTCTCTGGGGAGCGCCGCAAACACCTCCGGGTCAACCTACAGAGAGACAGAGAGATGGAATATATTTGTTTGTAATGGGGGTATTGGCGTTAATGAGAATGTTTGTGTGTGTACCTGGGAAAAGTCAGGCAGTTCCAGTATGATGCCCGTGGAGCCAGGCTGTCCAGGCTGGTTGGGGATCTGAAGCACCAGTGTTCCTACAGGAAGGGCAGCGGGGGGAGGAGGAGAGGAGGGGGAAGAAAGAAGGGAAGAGGGGTGAGGGCTAGAGGGGCGGTGGTGTGACCCGTTGTGGGATCTCTCTGTCTCTCTGTGGGTCCAGGAGCGCTCCACCTGTTCTCTCAATTCTGCAGGCAAGGCGTCCAACACTGACCTGTCCACCTGACACACAGAAACACGTAAGGGCGCTTTCGAACTGCCGAAAACGATGCATCAAAAACATAGCCAACCCAATGGATTTTCATTGACAGCAATGTACTGGTGAACTAGGAGTGGAGAACCTGTGAAGGAGAGGGGACCTCGATGCTGAGGTTGAGGCGCGTCCGAACATGGTTAGGTGTGCGTGTAGAGGGCAGCGGCTCTTCTTTACTTGTCCCTGGGATTGGATCAGCAGGCGAAGGAGGGCGGAGAGTGGAGAAGGGGGGTGGGACTGTGGCAGAGGAACTCTTCCCCTGATTGGTGGTTGAGTCAGCAACAGGAGCATCAGCTAGCGAATCTGAAGAGAGAGAGCAGAGGTTGATGTATGGCTTCTTGAGGTAATCACTAACAAGATCTCACACACACACACCTGTGTGGTTGTGTATGGCGGGGGGCCGCTGGGCCAGAAGCATGTCTCTGATGGAGCGTGTTTTAGGGCCGGAGGGGTCATGGGGGGCTGAATGGGCCCCATCAAGGAGCTGCACCTGAAGGCCCACCCCCCTCAGGTCCTGCACCTCCAGCCTCATTGCGTGGAACAGCTTGATGACCTCACTGGCTATCAGCTGACCACTGTCTGTCGACTGGGCCAGGGTCACTGACCTGAGTAGGGAGGGGACAGAGGGAGAGAGAAGAGAAGGACAGAAATGGATAAGGAAAGAGGTAAGTGAATTATGTCCCCTCAGTGTGTAACCCTGTCCATTGCTCTCTCACCTGGCCAGATTGTCACAGATGCCGTGACCACCATATTTGGATGGCTCCACCGGGGCCCCCACCTTACGCACCATGACCTTTAGGGTCAGTCTGCGACCCCTGAGCCCCGCCCCCTGAAGACGCTTCTCCACCTCCATGGACAGGTTGGTCAGGAACGACTCCGCCTCGTCCACCTGGTGAGAGAGAATATGGAGAATTTAGAGAACGACAGAAGGAAGTAACAGAAAAGCACCTTGAGCAGTTGAAGAACATCGGTTCTACACAAAATATTCCATTCTGAACGAGTGTTCCGCCTTCTTGAATAAGCCTTGGTTCTGACCAGCATAAACCAGTTATGACCTGTGTAGAGCGGACCAAATCAAACAAGCTCTAACCACTGTAAACCAAATCTGGTCCTTACCTGTGTGAAGCGGATGTTGTAGTTCATCTCGGCCGAGACAGACTTCCTCTCCTTCTCGCTGCGTACGGGCCGGTCGTCCAGACCTCGGCAGAACCTGAAGAGGGTCTGCCCGGTGCGAGGGCCAAACTCCTTCTGCAGTTGCTGTAGAGACACCTGCTGCAGGTCCCCACACGACCTCACACCCAGAGACGCCAGCTTTGCGCCCATAGAACGGCCCACACCTGAGATTGGTGAAGGGAAGAGGGATGGGTAGAGGTGGTGAAATGCACCACCAGAAAGATGATCAGTTGCAGTGTCCACCAGGTGGTGCTGTAGTGTCCTCACCTGGCAGGCTAGTGACCGTGTGGTCCCTGATGAAGTCGTCCACTTCCTCTGACCTCAGGAGGTACTGTCCGTCCGGCTTGGCCTTCCGGGTCGCCATCCTCGCCAGCAGGATGTTGGACCCTGGAGAGGTCAGAGGTGACAGGTCACAAGTGTGACTGAGTGAGAGGGAAACTATGCTTAACAATGGCAGTCAACTCCCCTTGGTCCCCTAGAAGTTCAGGGTTGCATTCAGTAGAGCACAGGCACACTGTAGCAAAACACTTTGAAGTGGAAAATGAAAAGGAGCATTTCTTATTGGACAAGCCCAGATAACAGTGAGGGGCTATTTCAGTCTGTTTTCTGCCATTTGGTGCATAATAAACACAACCTAGGTAGTAGTGCCCGCTCCGTTTGCAAATGTTTCCTCCCGTTGTGCCTACAGAACGTTACCCAGGGGTGGTAGAGGAAGGCGTGGCACCACTCACCCATGCCCACCGAGGCAGTGCACCCAGTCCTCTCCCTGACATCTGTCCGGATGGCGCTGGCTAGCTCTTCAGGTGTAGCACCCAACTCAGCCAGCAGGGCAGAGCAATCCACCAACGCCTCGTCACAACTCAGAGCCTCAATGTTGTGAGTATAACTACGGGGGGGGGGGGGGGGGGGGGTTAAATAAATTGGTTGTTTATCAGATGATTGTGCTACGATCCTAACAAGTAACAAAGGAATCAGAATAGTCAGAGGTCATGACTAACAGCAGATGAGGGAGGTGAGAGAAAAAGAGATGGGAGGATCTGTAAATCCCTGCATCCGTACCTGGCGAGGGTCTCGTACATAGCAAGTGCCACCTCCTTGTAAGCCTGGAAGTCATAAGGGACAGACTGCAGGGAAGGACAGAGCTGTTTGGCCTGGCCAAAAAACATCCCATTCCTCACTCCTGCCTGCCTGACGGAAGAAAAAAAAAGAAAGGAGACCAGATTACTATAGGGTAGAGGGTGTGTATGGAACCTGGCCTCGTTGGAAAGCACTTCTGACCCATCAGGAATGCACAGAGGACATTAGATAGGCACACTTCCAGATACCAAAGAATATATCCCTTTTCTCTGGAAACAATGTTAATATACTATTTTAAACTTAGTACTTAGAACAGCCAATTATATTTCCACCAACCATTTCATTTGTTTGGCTTCTTTTTGACGGCCTTAGGGTCAATTTGAGGGTTAAACTAATGCATTCTGGGAAATGTAGCATTTTCCCCATATTGAACTAAATTAAAATAATTGTATATAAATTGAGTATTTGCACACAGGTTTTTTCCTTGATCATTCATAAAAATAAAAAAAAGTGTCATGAAAATCAAATTGTTTCAACATTATTTTATATGCATGTATATAATGACATGATTGATGTTTTATCTACAATATGTTAATTTGTATAGACTACACCTAATATAAAATAGAAGAATTTGAATTTCACAGAATTAAATTATATTTCCTTTAATTCAAACAATGGTGTATCATGTTTACTACTTCATTTCAAAATTCAACAAGGCATTCACAATTCAATTCTGAATTGAGCCCAACCCTGAGTGAGTATGGGTGTGAGAGTGTAGAGAGATAGAGAGTTACCTGGCCTCGTAGCTACAGGAGGCAATCTCAGCCATAGAGAGGCAAGTTGTGTCCAGGTCGACGCCATTGCCGTGGGAGACGTGACTCTCGGCCGAGGTAATTTCCTCCAGGTCCCCATCCTTCCTCTCCGAGACACCTGCATGGGAGTATTTCCTCTGGTAGTACTGCAGCTCCAGCTGGCGGTCAACACCAGGCCTCTGGGCCACTCTGCCTGGACCACGGTTACTGGTCACAGCTACTGGCTTCCCTGGGGGGGGAGGAGATCGGCGGTTAGTGGGCACTGGCCAGTTAAGAACTAGATTTGAGACATACAAATACATGAGAATGTGTGTGCGCCCGTAGGTGGTACAATTACCGTATAACCGACGGTTATGCATGAAGGTCAGCATGAAAATAAAATAACTGTCATAACTCTTAAGAAAAAAAATAATGGAGGTGGAGGCCACTGTGTTCTTGGGGACCTTCAATGCTGAATATAAATTTTGGCCCTCTTCCCCAGATCTGTGCCTCGACACAATCCTGTCTCGGAGCTCTACAGACAATTAATTCGACCTCATGGCGTGATTTTTTTTTTTGGTCCCACAGTTGACAATGCTGATATAGACAGGTGTGTGCCTTTTCAAATCATGTCCAATCAATTGAATTTACCACAGGTGGACTCCAAGTTGTAGAAACATCTCAAGGATGATCAATGGAAACAGGATGCACCTGAGCTCAGTTTTGAGTCTCATATCAAATTGTCTGAATACTTTTCTCTCATCAAAACTATTAAATAACATATATGGAATCATGTAGTAACCAAAAAAAGTGTTAAACAAAACATATTTGATATTTTAGATTCTTCAGTATCCATTTTTTGCTAAAAGTGTGCAAAGCTGTCATCAAGGCACTTTTTTGGTTACTACATGTTTCCATATGTGTTATTTCATAGGTTTAGATGTCTTCACTATTATTATACAATGTAGAAAACAGTAAAAATAAAGAAAAACCCTGGAATGAGTAGGTGTGTCTAAACTTTTGACTGGTACTGAGATATATAAACTGGGTGGGTTCTAGCCCTGAATGCTGACTGGCTGAAAACCGTGGTATATCAGACCGTATTACAAAGGTATGACAAAACATTTATTTTTAATGCTCTAATTACATTGGTAACCAGTTTATAATAGTAATAAGGCACCTTGGGGGTTTGTGAGACATGGCCAAAATACCACAGCTAAGAACAGCCCTTAGCCGTGGTATATTGGCCACATCTCCTCAGGCATTATTGCATATATATATATATATATATATATGGGCTTTTCTCCCAATTCTTATGGAGACTCTTCGGGTAGGCTCGCTTAATATAAATGGCGCCAGAGATGCGGGAAAGAGGAGTCTGTTGGGTGAATACACTACCATTCAAAAGTTTGGGGTCACTTAGAAATGTCCTTGTTTTTGAAAGAAAAACACATTTTTTTCCATTTAAAATGACATCAAATTGATCATAAATACATTGTAGACATTGTTAATGTTGTAAATGACTATTGTAGCTGGAAATGGCAAATTTTTTATGGAATATCTACATTATCAGCAACTATCCCTCCTGTGTTACAATGGCACATTGTGTTAGCTATCAAATCAAAGTCTGTCATGTGCGCAAAATACAACAGGTGTAGACCTTACAGTGAAATGCTTACTTACAGGCTCTAACCAATAGTGCAAAAAAAGGTATTAGGTGAACAACAGGTAAGTAAAGAAATAAACAGTAAAAAGGCAGTGAAAAATAACAGTAGCGAGGCTATGAAAGTAGTGAGGCTGCATACAGACACCGGTTAGTCGGGCTGATTGAGGTAGTATGTACATATGGTTATCTAATCCAAGTTTATCATTTTAAAAGGCTAATTGATCATTAGAAAACCCTTTTGAAATTATGTTAGCACAGCTGAAAACTGTTGTTCTTTCATTCAGAAGAAATAAAACTGGCCTTCTTTAGTATCTGGAGTATCTGGAGCATCAGCATTTGTGGGTTCAATTACAGGCTCAAAATGGCCAGAAACAAATAACTTAATTCTGAAACTCGTCAGTCTATTCTTGTTCTGAGAAATTAAGGGTATTCCATGCGAGAAATTGCCAAGAAACTGAAGATCTCGTAAACTGCGGTATACTACTCCCTTCACAGAACAGCGCAAACTAGCTCTAACCAGAATAGAAAGAGGAGTGGGAGGCCCCGGTGCACAACTGAGCAAGAGTACATTAGTGTTTAGTTTGAGAAACATACACCTCACAAGTCCTCAACTAGCAGCTTCATTAAATAGTAATCTGATTGGCAAAAAAGTAAAAAAAAGATTAAGATGGGAAAAATAACACAGACACTGGACAGAGGAAGATTGGAAAAAAGTGTTATGGACAGACAAATCTAAGTTTAAGGTGTTCGGATCACAAAGAACATTCATGAGATGCAGAAAAAATTAAAACATGCTGGAGGAGTGCTTGACACCATCTGTCAAGCATGGTGGAGGCAATGTGATGGTCTGGGGGTGCTTTGGTGCTGGTAAATTTGGAGATTTGTACAGGGTAAAAGGGATCTTGAAGAAGGAAGGCTATCACTCCATTTTGCAACGCCATGCCATACACTGTGGACGGCGCTTAATTGGAGCCAATTTCCTCCTACAACAGGACAATGACCCAAAGCACAGCTCCAAACTATGCATTAACTATTTAGGGAAGAAGCAGTCAGCTGGTATTCTGTCTTTGATGGAGTGACCAGCACAGTCACCAGATCTCAACCCTATTGAGCTGTTGTGGGAGCAGCTTGACCATATGGTACATAAGAAGTGCCCATCAAGCCAATCCAACTTGTGGGAGGTGCTTCAGAAAGCATGGGGTGAAATCTCTTCAGATTACCTCAACAAATTGACAACTAGAATACCAAAGGTCTGCAAGGCTGTAATTGCTGAAAATGGAGGATTCTTTGACGAAAGCAAAGTTTGAAGGACTCATTATTATTTCAATTAAAAATCATTATTTATAACCTTGTCAACATCTTGACTATTTCCTATTCATTTTGCAACTCATTTCATGTAGGTTTCCATGGAAAACAATGACATTTCTAAGTGACCCCAAACTTTTGAACGGTAGTGTGTGTGTGTGTGATATATATATTGAAGTTGGAAGTTTACATACACCATAGCCAAATACATTTAAAAACTCAGCTTTCACAATTTATGACATTTAATCCTAGTAAAAATTCCCTGTTTTAGATTAGTTAGGATCACCACTTTATTTTAAGAATGTGAAATGTCAGAATAATAGTAGAGAGAATGATTTATTTCAGCTTTTATTTCTTTCATCACATTCACATTGGGTCAGAAGTTTACATGTACTCAATTAGTATTTGGTAGCATTGCCTTTAAATTTTTTACCTTGGGTGAAACGTTTCAGGTAGCCCTTCCACAATTTTCCCACAATAAGTTGGGTGAATTTGGCCCATTACTCCTGACAGAGCTGGTGTAACAGTCAGGTTTGTAGGCCTCCTTGCTCGCACACGCTTTTTCAGTTCTGCCCACACATTTTCTATGGTATTGAGGTCAGGGCTTTGTGTTGGCCACTCCAATACCTTGACTTTGTTGTCCTTAAGCCATTTTGCCACAACTTTGAAAGTATGCTTGGGGTCATTGTCCATTTGGAAGACCCATTTGCGACCAAGCTTTAACTTCCTGACATGTCTTGAGATGTTGCTTCATTATATCCACATAAGTTTCCTCCTCATGATGCCATCTATTTTGTGAAGTGCACCAGTCACTCATGCAGCAAAGCACCCCCACAGCATGATGCTGCCACCCCCGTGCTTCACGGTTGGGATGGTGTTCTTCAGCTTGCAAGCCTCCCCCTTTTTCCTCCAAACATAATGATGGTCAATATGGCCAAACAGTTCTATTTGGTTCATCAGACCAGAGCACATTTCTCCAAAAAGTACGATCTTTGTCCCAATGTGCAGTTGCAAACCGTAGTCTGGCTTTTTTATGGCAGTTTTGGAGCAGTGGATTCTTCCTTGCTGAGCGGCCTTTCAGGTTATGTCGATATAGGACTTGTTTTACTGTGGATATAGATACTTTTGTACCCATTTCCTCCAGCATCTTCACAAGGTCCTTTGCTGCTGTTCTGGGATTGATTTGCACTTTTCGCACCAAAGTACGTTCATCTCTAGGAGACAGAACGCGTCTCCTTCCTGAGCTGTATGACGGCTGCGTGGTCCCATGGTGTTTATAATTGCGTACTATTGTTTGTACAGAGGAACGTGGTACCTTCAGGCATTTGGAAATTGGCTAATTTCTTTTGATTTCCCCATGATGTCAAGCAAAGAGGCACTGAGTTTGAAGGTAGGCCTTGAAATACATCCACAGGTACAACTCCAATTGACTCAAATTATGTCAATTAGCCTATCAGAAGCTTCTAAAGCCATGACATCATTTTCTGGAATTTTCCAAGCTGTTTAAAGGCACAGTCAACCTAGTGTATGTAAACTTCTGACCCACTGGAATTGTTATACAGTGAATTATAAGTGAAATAATCTGTCTGTAAACAATTGTTGGAAAGATTACTTGTGTCATACATAAAGTAGATGTCCTAACAGACTTGCCAAAACTATGGTTTGTTAACAAGAAATTTGTGGAGTGGTTGAAAAACGTGTTTTAATGACTCCAACCTAAGTGTATGTAAACTTCCGACTTCAACTGTATGTATGTTTGTATATTTTGTGCTATTCAAACAGTTATTACGGTGACTGTGGTCATTTGGCTGACCAATAACTGTCATCCAAAATTCCATGACCGTCACGGCCCTGTGTGTGTGTGTGAGCGTGCATGCCTTTGAGGTCGGGCCTGTGTCTGATCCCCACAGAGACAAAGAAACAGTCCATGTCCACATGCAGGATACAGGACTGAGGGCCAGGAGCAGCTGACGAACCTGAACAACAAACACACAGACAGACAAATCAAGAGAGAGACAGATTTGTAACATACACAGAATAAGAGACACACACACACTAACATGTACAGACAGAAGTAAATGTACACACAGCTACTCCTGTAATAAGGTTAGCAAAACGCGTCACACTCAGACTCACCCTTCCATTAAACCCTGACGACATTAACAACATGCAGAATGTTTCCACTGACATTTGAGAGAGAGAGAGAGACATGACTGGACTGAGAAATCAGAATTCACATGCCATCAGAGACCACCCAATCCAATCCATCCCTTCCAAACACCACTCCTCTTCCTTACCCTCTCTCCTCTGGCGTTTGAGCCTGTCTCTCCCGGGGAATGTGGCGCCCCCTGTGGACCTCCTCCTGCTCTGCAGCGTGTTGACATACTCAGAGAACTCACTCCTCCACGTGGAGATGTGATGTAGACGAGAGTGGGAGTAGAACTCTGAGATGATCCCCCCTGTCTTCGCCAGTGCTGATTGGTGGTCACTGTCTGGAGGGGCGGGATTTGAGGGAATAGCTGATAAGTTGTTGGTTTCAAGAGGGGCGGGGTTAGGAGTAAAGGCATTGTGGTGACTGCCATTCAGACGGACAGGGGAAGGGGAGCGGTTTGGGTAATCAAGGGGGAGGGGTTTCTCAGGAGGGGAATCTGATTGACGGGGCTTCGGAGGTGGGAGAATGAGGGGGCGGGACGCCAAGGCAGCTGTCGCCTCCTGATAGGTGGGCGGCGGGGGTTTGAGTCTCTGTTCATTGGCCAGTTGTTCGTGGTGTCTGTGGTGAGACACAGGGGGAGGGGTTAGGTTCCTGGGGGGGCTGTTGAGAAGTTTGGGGGGGTCAGATTTCAAAGGGGAGTTGGATAGGGGGCTGGCAGGATGCAGGGACCCAGACCCCCCCGTGGACTTCCTGTCAGGGTTCAGGGGGGTGTCTGTGGGTCGTGTGGGGTTGGGGGAGAGATCCAGAGGCTTTAAGGCACCATTCACAGGGTGGGCGTGACCATTGGTCAGAGGGGGGTCCGTTGCCCCTCTGGTGGGTCTGACAGGACAGGGGTCCTCACCGCCCCCCTCTTGCACCCAGTTTATTTGGGCGGTCCTCGTCTTGTCATAGGTCAGTAATGATCCATTTCTATAGGACAAAGAGAGAAGTGGGAATTTAGAATCACAACTTGGAACCAATGTTCTTTATGTGGACCCTACTTTTGTATGTTATTATGCCAGCAACAATATACATATATCAATACACACATACACAAAACACACTCACAGTCTGAAGTCCAGATCCCGGTAGCTGTGCTGGAGGTGGTTGGAGAAGGAGAGGCTGGACTGAGGTTGTGCGTGCCCAGGTTTAGAGTGCTCATGGCTGGGGTGAGCTGGGACGGGACCGGGGGTCTGTGAGTGGGTGTCGGCTGGAGCAAGAGGCCGGATGCAGCCTGGCTTTGGCTGCCCTTGGCTGGGTGGGTGGTGGGGGATGTGTCCTGGGTCAGAGTAGAGGTGATTGGAGGAGTAGGGGCTGAGAAAGCAGTGTCCTGGGCTAAAGTGTCTGGACTGAGGGTTGAGGTGACTGGGGAGGGGGAGCGAGTGGCTGGGCTGGGGGTTGAGGTGACTGGGGAGGGGGAGCGAGTGGCTGGGCTTGGGGTTGAGGTCGCCAGCTAGCGGGTTATACTGGTTGGGCTGGTCGAGGAGATTGTCTATGTGTACATGACTGTGGCTGGATGTAGGAGTGTGGTGGCTAGATAGGGGCTTCCCTAGGCTGGGGGCTGGGTTGTTGAGGCCAGGTATGAGGTTATTGAGGCTGGGTACAGGGAGGCTGTGGCTGGGTTGGGTTTGCCTGTGGCTGGGTCCTGCAGCCTCCTGGCCCTGGCGAACACACACACTGGGGAAGCTCAGGCCTTTTTGCTTGGCATAGAGCTGGTACTGCAGGTAGGACAGGAGATGGCCAGCCTTGATACTGAAGGTGGGAAAGAGGAAGGATTAAACACTATACGTAGGTTACATTACACAACACACAACACTACACCCACCTGTCAGTGATCCACTCCGGCCGGACCACCTTCTGGTCCCTCAGCTCCTGTATCTTGCTGTTGGGCAGGTTGGTGGCGATTATGTGGGTTGTCTTGGAGCGGGAATAGTACATGTGAAACTGACCACCATGCAGCATCATCAGCCTACGCAGCTCGTCTGCACTGGGGTCTAGGTATAGAAATAATAAATAGAAGAATTGGACGAGCACTGATATCCACATTCTACTCTTTATAATCCTATGCTCACACACACAGTCAAAAGCCAGAGAGGAAGAACAGGAACAGACATCAAAGAGCAGGGTAAAGCATACACACACATTTAGTACCAGTCAAAAGTTTGGAAACACCTACTCATTCAAGGGTTTTTCTTTATTTGTACTATTTTCTACATTGTAGAATACCAGTGAAGACATCAAAACTATGAATAACACATATGGAATCATGTAGTACCCCCCCCCCCAAAAAGTGTTAAACAAATTAAAATATATTTTGTATTTGAGATTCTTCAAAGTAGTCACCCTTTGCCTTGATGACAACTTTGCACACTCTTGGCATTCTCTCAACCTGCTTCGAGGTAGTCACCTGGAATGCATTTCAATTAACAGGTGTGCCTTGCTAAAAGTACATTTGTGGAATTTCTTTCCTTCTTAATGCGTTTGAGCCAATCAGAAGATGGTCTTTTACCAAATAGGGCTAAGTCCATATTATGGCAAGAACAGCTTAAATAAGCAAAGAGAAAAGACAGTTCATCATTACTTTAAGGTCAGTCAATTATCAAAATTTCAAGAACTTTCAAAGTTTCTTCAAGTGCAGTCGCAAAAACCATCAAGCGCTATGATGAAACTGGCTCTCATGAGGACCGCCACAGGAAGGGAAGACCCAGAGTTATCTCTGCTGCAGTCTGCTGTCCCCACATGCTTCAAGATGGCCACCATTGTTCCTGTACTTCAAGATGGCCACCATTGTTCCTGTACCTAAGAAGGCAAAGATAACTGAACTAAATGACTATCGCCCCGTAGTGCTTTGCGATACTAGTCAATGATCATGTCACCTCCACCTTACTTGTCACCCTAGACCCATTTCAATTTGCTTATCGTCCTAATAGATCCACAGACGATGCAATCGCCATCACACAGCACACTGCCCTATCCCATCTGGACAAGAAAGATACCTATGTAAGAATGCTGTTCATTGACGACAGCTCAGCATTCAACACCATAGTACCCTCCAAGCTCATCATTAAGCTTGAGGCCCTGGGTCTGAACCCCACCTTGTGTAACTGGGCCCTGGACTCCTGACGGGCCACCCCCAAGTGGTGAAGGTAGGAAACAACACCACATCGTTGATCCTCAACACATGGGGCCCCACAAGGGTGCATGCTTCACCCCCTCCTGTACTCCCTGTTCACCCATGATGGCGTGGCCATGCACTCCTCCAACTCAATCATCAAGTTTGCAGACGACACCACAGTAGTAGGCTTGATTACCAACAATGATGAGACAGTCTACAGGGAGGAGGTGAGGGCTCTGGGAGTGTGGTGCCAGGAAAATAACCTCCCTCTCTCAACGTCAACAAAACAAAGGAGGTGATTGTGGTCTTCAGGAAACAGCAGAGGGAGCACCTCCCTATCCACATCGACGGGACCGCTGTGGAGAAGGTGGAAAGCTTCAAGTTCCTCTGTGTACACATCCCTGACGATCTGAAATGGTCCACCCACACAGACAGCGTGGTGAAGAAGGCAAAACAGCGCCTCTTCAACCTCAGGAGGCTACAGAAATGTGTCTTGGCACCTAAAACCCGCACAAACTTTTACAGATGCACAATTGAGAGCATCCTGTCAGGCTGTATCACCGCCTGGTACGGCAACTGCACCACCCACAACCGCAGGGCTCTCCAACGCATCACCGGCAGCAAACTACCTGCCCTTTAGGACACTTAGAGCACCCGATGTCACAGAAAGGACAAAAAGATCATCAAGGACAACAACCACCCGAGCCACTTCCTGTTCACCCCGCTATCATCCAGAATGCAATGTCAGTAGAGGTGCATCAAAGCTGTTACCGAGAGACTGAAAAACAGCTTATATCTCAATGTCATCAGACTGTTAAATAGCCATCATTTGCACATTAGAGGCTGCTGCCCTATATACATAGACTTGAAATCACTGGCCACTTTAATAATGGAACACTAGTCACTTTAATATTACTCATCTCATGTATGTACTGTATTCTATTCTACTGTATCTTAGTCTATGCCCCTCTGACATTGCTCGTCTATATATTTTTAATTCCATTCCTTTACTTAGATGTGTGCATTGTTGTGAAATTGTTAGATATTACTGCACTGTTGGATTTCGCTACACCCGCAATAACATCTGCTAAACACGTGTATGTGACCAATAAGATTTGAAAGAGATGTTACCAGCCTCAGAAATTGCAGCCCAAATAAATGCTTCACTGAGTTCAAGTAACAGACACATCAACATCAACTGACTGCATGAATCAGGCCTTCATTGTCAAATTGCTGCAAAGAAAACACTACTAAATGACACCAATAAGAAGAGACTTGCTTGGGCTTATAAACACGAGCAATGGACATTAGACCGGTGGAAATCTGTCCTTTGGTCTGATGAGTCCAAATTTGATATTTTTGGTTCCAACCGCCTTGTCTTTGTGAGACGCAGAGTAGGTGAACAGATGATCTCCGCATGTGTGGTTCCCACCGTGAAGCATGGAGGTGGTGGTGTGATGGTGCTTTGATGGTGACACTGTCACTGATTTATTTAGAATTCAATGCACACTTAATAAGGATGACTACCACAGCAT
Organism: Salvelinus fontinalis; assembly: GCF_029448725.1. NCBI lineage: Eukaryota > Metazoa > Chordata > Actinopteri > Salmoniformes > Salmonidae > Salvelinus > Salvelinus fontinalis. The sequence continues at coordinate 42,301,827 of NC_074683.1, read as the reverse complement.
TCTGCAGCGATACACCATCCCATCTGGTTTGCGCTTAGTGGGACTATCATTTGTTTTTCAACAGGACAATGACCCAATAGACATCCAGGCTGTGTAAGGGCTATTTGACCAAGAAGGAGAGTGATGGAGTGCTGCATAAGATGACCTGGCCACCACTATCACCCAACCTTTTGGGTTACATGATTACATTGTTTTGATGTCTTCGCTATTACTCTACCATGTAGAAAATAGTCAAAATAAAGAGAAACCCTTGAATGAGTAGGTAGAGAGAGGAGATTATTTCCATGTACTCCCCTGTGATATTCTTAGAAATCATTTACATATCCAATTTAGATTTCCTGTAGGTGAAGAGAAAGAGGAGATAGAAGACAGACAAATACAAAAGCTAAATGAGGGGAAAGAGTGAAAGGTGGAAAGAGGAATGAGAGAAGAAATGGGGTAAAAATGGAAAAGTGGAGATAAGAGGGGGAAAGAGAAAATAATGAAAGATAGAGATTGGGATAGAAGGAAAGGCTGTGTGGGAAAATAGAGTAAAGAGGTAGAACGTGTCCACCGCCCAGCAATCCCAACAAAGCCTTCTATGGCTTACCTAACAACTGAACCCGTCTATTGTACGGTCCACGCGCACAAAGTCCATACACTGCAGTTACAGACCCGCCCAGTCTTTCTAGAGAAATAATTGCAATCAAAGTAAAATTGCTTAGAAAGTATAAATGGGTTACTAGCTCCATTAAAGCATTAAGGACTGTATTTAGTATCCATAGAAGGGATAAGGATAGAATCAAATGGGAGAAGGGTGGGTAAGGTGTAAAGGCGAGGGCATGGGATGGGAACATCCCAGACAGTTAGGAACAGTTTGGGTATAAATTATGACGACATTTTGTGACGTTTTTGTTTATTTTGATCTTCAGAAGGGTTATTTCTGGCAGTTCATGCACACAGAAAATTATCGAGGCAAGCTGAAGTCGGTAGCCAAGTCTACGCCCCTTTGACGGTGATTGGTCAACCGAAGGGATTCTTCAATTAAGTGTTTGTTGTCAATCAATGAGATGTGCATGAAAACGAGGCCTATTTTTCCACTTGAGAAATACTGCACCAAACATCTTAGTTAGATGTAAAATTGTGCGACTAAGATCTCTGCAAAAATATCAAAATAAATGACAGATTTCTTGATTTATCTTAGATTAATTTGGACTATTTTGAGGAAGTGTATGCTTGCTACAGCATCTCAAGATGAACACAGTACTATTGCTGCTTTGTCTCATTTTTCAAGCGAAGGTCTTTTAAGGGAGTATGCGAGCACACTCGTTCGGGTCACCTAGCCAGACCATGCTGACGCCTTAATGGCCATGTGTCTCACCTGTGTATCCGTTGACATAGATGGCCACCCCAGTGAAGATGCTAGAGCAGGCTCCATCTTTCTGTTTCTCTCTGGGGGCGTCCATCTTAAACTGCTCATCCAGCTTGGACACCTTAGCAGCCATGTAGCCACCCTACACACACATTTTACATTTAAAGTCATTTAGCAGATGCTCATATCTAGAGCAACTTACAGGAACAATTAAGGTGAAGTGCCTTGCTCAAGAGCACAGACAAATTTTTCACCTGGTCGGTTGCTAGCCCAACGCTCTTAACCACTAGGCTACATGCCGCCGGTACACACACACACACATTTTAGAATTTGTTCTAACAAGAAACCATGATATTCTCACTGCAGACTGATAGTCATACATGCAACAGGGCTCCAGGCGAAGTCAATGAAGTGCCAAATTAAGGAGGAAAACCTGGGCCGGCTTATCATGCATGACATATACAGAGTACCACTATAAAATCCTTAGCCTCTCCTTTCTCATCAGCAGTCATAAGTATACATAATCACACAGGTATCAACCTAAGTTGTTTGCACAATCATTATGCACTAGCAGTACCATATTATCCCACTGAGCTAAAGTGAGCCAATGTAACGGACAATGCCACGCTCATGGGTCTCCATGGCAACGGAAACAGGAAGTTACTCACCATGGAAGCCCAACCGTTGTCATCCCTGTCCCTCTTCCTCCGCCCATCTCGACTCATACTGAGAAACACCTGGGAGAGGAAAATAGTCTGTTTTAGGTAGCCATATCTATGACGATGAGTCAGTCCGTGTAAGAGAACCCACACCCCACACAGATACACACACTCTTTGTTATCAGGTGTTTAGGTGATCGATCAGCCAACTTCAGTACACTAATTAGGCTTGTATTGTAATTAGTGGTCGATACAGGGAGATTTACATCAGGCCCCGCTCCAGAGGAACAGTACAACAGTGTGTGTGGAAAGTGTGGTGACCAATGCTTACTTACCATATAAATTTGACCTTCCTTGGTCTGTCATTTTGACCCTCAAAATACACACTCTAGAACATTTTATTTTTCTCACACTTGATGCTCTCCCCTCTCTCAGCCTATATCCTGTGGGTGCCTCCATCTCAGATGGTGTGATTATGATGAAACAATCCTCATCCTCTCTTTCTTATTACATTTTAATTCTCCGTCTGAACTCTTCAATTCTGGCCTTGAGAATTGTAACTCTCATCTCAAAACAGATTTATCTTCAAACCCCCTCCTATTGGGCTTTCTGAGTTCAATCCATCAGACTGTTGTCCAACTTGACATGAGGAGGGTGTTTCCTAGCTCAAGGAGATCAACAACTTTTGATTTTGGAGTGTACTCTCCCTTTAGCACGGACCCTAGCCTCAGTCTGTGACCCATGTCTCAACCGGAGGGAGTGGCCCACTAAGCCTATTAGTCCTAATATAGGCCCTGAGAGAGGGAGCCTGAACGCCCGCCATTAAGAAACACAAAGCAGAGAAAGGCACATCTGTTGAATGAATAGGCAGACACAGTCAGGTTTGACACTGATTGTCTGTGTTCCCAATCTGCTCATCACCTGTAGCTGGCTGCCATGATTGCAGCATGTGACTTATATCCTGCCAGGGCCAGGTGCTCCAATCATGCAAATGAGCATGAGCAGGAAGAACACACTCAGGTCAGTTCAAAGGGAGGTGACATCAAACATTGGGAGAATCTCAATTGCATACTCCTCGCATCCTCACCTTCTCAAAAGCCACTGGATGACAAAACCCAGAGGTCCCAACCCTTTGCCCTTCTCCTCCAATGGGTTTTTGAGAAGGAGGCGAGAGGACGTAAGGAGTATGCAATTGAAATTCTCCCAAGAAAGAGAAAATGAAGGAAGCCGAATGAAAAAAAGGATGGATGTAGCTTTGGGTAGAAATGTTATGGACAAAGGCACATAAAAAAGGATGGGGGGGATCAGAAAATTACATCAGAAAATTACATCAGCAGATAACCTATACGGAGTAGAAAGCAGTACAGAAGAGGTGGAGATATGGGGTTAAATCTAAGCCTACATCCCATCCATGGACAGGTAGTCAGACAAAGCATCTGAGAAAGATTGACTATCCTACGCCTGTCTGTCTTTTTATTCTAGCCCTGCAATATTTGCTGGGTTAGGATCAGCTTTATCTGGCGCTGTTATGACCTTTAACATTATGAGCTAAAAATACACCTGTCTCCAGAACAGTTCGAACAGGCCTCCCACTATATTACTACTATCTGACTCTGCAGCAGCATATAAGCAGTGGGGATGGCTGGACCCTAGACATAGATAGAGGACTCATCTTTGTATCTGTGCCATTATAGTGTTTGTGACAGCTTGGACAGCGCCATTGAGGTTCCATTTTGAAGTAGTACATTTTCTTCTTCAAGATTGTCTGATCGTGCCTAATGACATGACTCCAACAGGGTCACCAGGAGGGCTCAGCTAATAAAGTTCCACCCAGTTGACTACATTACAATAGTGGAAGCCTTCAATGGTGCTGCCCATGCTAACATGGCCTTTTGGCCACTAGAGGGCTCTATCATTCTCTATGGGCTGGACACCTGCCAGACCGTCTGCCCTGCTGTGCCACGCTCAAATGAGTCCCCACAGAAACACAAATGGCCCACAGCTGGTGGACTGCAGGTGTCACAGTGTAACCTGGCTCCAAAGTATTGTGGTACAAAAGGGCCAAATTGGTTCCTGCCTCCAGGAAGGAGTCCATCTTAAGTCAACTTCAAAGGCTGGTACCAAGAATTCCTCAGAGGCATAGACAGTTAGATATGAGAGAGATGCTGGGGGTGAGAGGGGACAGAGAATGTACTTACTAAAGCAGGCAGTCAGAGCAATTATTACTTATTTCCATTACTCCGAAAATCAAAATGAGTACAAAGAGCAGAGCAGCAGACACCAGTCTAACTGCAGCCTTTTTTTGTAAGAAGGCTGTTCTGGAGCATGCTTTGTACAGTGCCACCACTGCTATCCTCGCTGACTGTACTTACTGGACTGAAAATTCTAAAGTAAGCAGGTTGCAGGAGTCATGCTTGCTGGAGTTGGCTACAGGTCTAGCTAGCCCCCCTCCCTGCTCCCTCCCTCCCTCCTCGAGCAGAACACAAACAAAGATTTGTGGTCGACCTGCATGGCGAGCACTGCCTGGACACACGAATGGGCTTGATTTTACTTTATGCTTGATTTTTACTTTAAACTAGATATAGCTATGCATACGGACTAGCATTGACGATTTACTAAATGAAAAGACAGCTGACCCCAACCACGTCCACTATGTGTGTAGCTAAGCTTGTTAGCTAGATCCACGCCTGATTCTGTGTGGGAAATGTATTGCTTGCTTCGTCAGGTCTGTCAGCTAGTGTGGTCCCATGTGATTTTGACTACCACAGACCTAAAAAGCTCAACTAGCCACGTTACTCTCGAATGAAGACTGTCAAAAACGGCAAGCAGAAAGACAGATATTATGCAAATCAAGCTAGCTGCAGAGTTAGCTGGTAAATAACAAATGTAACCGAATGAATCGTGTCGCAGCGCTACAGAGTATAATTGCCCAGATTCTGTGTGCAGTGAGGGAGGACACGTTGTTTATGTCGAAATTATGTTACATAATTATCCAACATAGAATAAACAGTAGGTGCACGAGTGTGTGCTACAAAGTGTCCACACTGTACTGTTCCCATTGTAAAAGCGGAAGTCACTTTGCCACTCACCTTCTCTCTTTTACTGACTTGATCTTGCGCTGAAATCAAACAGCTAAATGTTGTTTTCGCAGGCTGGATCCTTCTTCTAAAAGGGTCTATGCGGTGGAGTTCTTCCCTATTTTGAGTTTAGTGTAACTGTTGTGGTCTTCCTATTTTGACATGCTCTTGAATAATCTCCGATCACCTTTCTCCGTGTGCTCTCCATTTTCAGCAGCCCGTCTGCTTTTTCTCTCTACCTCCCTTCTCTCCCTCTCTCAACTCCCTGGCTCCTCCCCTCACTGTTTAGCGCCTTAAACCGTCCTCCCTGTCGGGTCAGTGACAGCTCCCATTGCCGCTGGCTGTGGTTATCGTGCCACCCCGTGGCGAGTCAACAACACTACACTTGACGCAGCGCTGTGAAAGGCCACGTTCCATTTCATTGCCAATTTTCCTTCGCCTTTAAAACCTCATCGGCCTCCACCGCATAAAGAAGTAGTTATTGCGCCACTTAAACTGGAGAAGGGTCTGAAAATTGAAATGGAATTGGGTCACAGAGATTAGGGACGACGGTATGTTGTGGGCTACTATCTCACGCACGCACGTCCCTGGTTTTAATGTCTATGGCACGTCCTCATTGACTTGGCCAGAGGAAGTGTCAAACATGTAAAAAATAAGCCTAATGCGTTTGTATGGGCTTATTTTGGACCTGCCTGCTTCCCGCCTCTGGGACAACGACTCCCATTGTTAAGGCGGAGACACGAGCACTCGTCATTATATACAGATCTCTGACTGGTCTTTTGACTGTTACTGCATCCAGCATACTTGGCCCCTAAGACACGCACACACACAAATTACCTCGACTAACCTGTACCCCCGCACATTGACTCGGTACCCCCTGTATATAGCCTCGTTTTTGTTGTTTTATTGTGTTACTTTTTATTGAATTTTTTACTTTAATTTATTTAGTTAATATTTTATTAATTATGTTTACTGAACTGTGTTGTTGGTTATGACAGTGGCTATGGGCTTGTAAGTAAGCATTACACGCTAAGGTCTACTACACCTGTTGTATTCGGCGCATGTGACAAATACAATTTGATTTGAAAACTGAAAAACGCAATACACAATCTGCATATAATATATGGTATATGACCAAAAAAATCCATGCAGGCAGCCAAGAAGAGGACTAGAGTCCCAGAGTCCAAATATAGGGCTGCGTGTAGACTAAACCGAGTGTGTGGGCGATAGTGCGACAGAGAAAGAATACTTTTTAATATTTTGTCTCGTGCTTTGATGCAGACTGGCCACCAGCCAGTGTCCTCAGAAACCCTAGCCCAACCGGCCAGCAGATGGCGCTATTATTCCAGCATTATTCCAGCACGCACACAGACTTCACAAAATGACGCACGGGCGACATACATGCGGAGAATACCGAAACGCGGTGGAGTTATGATACTTCAGTTCAGTCCAGTGTAGGCCTACTGATAATGGGTAAACCGTTATCTCGAAAGTCTCTGTTGTAACCGTGTGGCAATAAATGTTATCAGCCGCTGAACATTAGTGGGCCTATGATGATTGGCCCTAATATTTTAGTCTATCCAATATTATGCAGACGTGAACAGCAACATCTAAACATCTCAAAATCAGTTAAATTACAATCTCTGCTCCAGTGATCTCACTGAATGGATGGCAATTTGATCCCACGCACGTCATCGGGTGCAATGCCTATTCGTTATTTAATGTATAAACCCGTTAACCCCACAGAAGCGCAGTCCGGGAAATCCAACGCATGAAGTCAAAGCATATGTGATATTTCAGGTTTGTTCCACTGTCATGTTTCATCTACAGTAGCCAAATCTAAATATAGACTGTCTGATGCTTTTTAAAAATTCCTCTCAGGGTCTCATTGCGTTGCACCTGTCACGCGGGCAGATGTAGGCTAGGCTACATCCTCCCCAGTCTCATTGGCTATTCCGAGTTGTTGCTATGGTTCCAGACAGCGGATGCTGAGGCTTGCCATAACAGTCTTCCTATTGGTGCAAAGGGCATCAGGGTAATAAGTGGTGTCGAAAAAAGAACTAGCTCTATCAGACAACCTACTCAGAGAAAGAAAGACAGAAAGATGGGGGAGAGGGAGGGAGCAGAAAGAAAGAGAGGCTACCCACTGGGCACACACGTCAATTCAACATCTATTCCATGTTGGTTCAAAGTCATTTCGTAGAAATGACATGGAAACAATGTTGATTCAACCAGTGTGTGTCCAGTGGATAGGGAGTCAGTCAGATGGAGAGATGAATGAGAGAAGCACAGTCTGATCACAAATACATTTAACTGGAATACACACACACACACACACATACACCTTCATCTAAATATTGAAAGTTGAGTGGGAACACTAATAGAATTTAGGAAATATCTGAGCGATTACTAGGTGTCATTAAACATGTTCTATTTGGGGATAAATCCTTGTTGTTAGACTTTAGGAGGTCATATACCAACTTTGCTTCAACAAACATGGACATGCATACAAATTGCAATATCAAAAAGACATTTATGAAATACAATTCGGTATGCAACTTTTGATAATTACATTACACCATATTATAAATAATAATTTTGCATAGACAGGAACATGAATGCTGGGCCATCCACTTGGCAACAAAACCAAATCAAAACCTATTGTTTTGGTATTTTTGTTAAAAACAAATAATCTGACACACCTATTGCACATAAAAAGACATCAAAAAGTGAAAGGCATCTCTAAATGTTCTTAAAAGAGCCATCTCACAGTGTAGTCATACAGAAAAGCTACCAGTAACTTGGTCTACATTTTAGGATGAGGGGTCTGACAGTCCAAAATAAAACTCAAAATCCCAACTTCACCTTTCCCCTAATGAAACCATTAGTCCTGGCGAGGCCAATGGGAGATGTAGTCCAGGTCATATGTCTGTTGTCCTTTTGTACAGTAGAGAAATCATAAAGTCCTCACAGGTGCACTGTATGATGTTTCTCTTCCATTTCCTTTTTAGACAGTTGCTGTGTGTATTTTTGTCATTACATATGTGGCACGTTTGGTAAAGCAGCGAGTTTGAAGGCATTGAATCCATGTGGAACTTTAAAGATCTGCACAGAGAATCCCAAGAGGAAGAGTAAAGATATACTAAAACAGTTCCTTTGCCTGTTTGTAGGATTAACAACACCTTCTCCCCACACAAAGTGAAGCACTTTGAGCACCAGGAAAGGCGCTACTGTGTATAAATCCAATCCATAATTTATGATACATGCTGAGAATTGAAGTACTAATCCTTAAAACGTAGAATACAAGGGGACTCCTCAATTTCTCATCACTTGTGTCCCTCTCTCCCTCCTTCCCTTAGGCCAGGTTGTTGGGTCTCACCCATAAAGAATGATAGAGGCCTCCAGTGGCCAAAATGCCATGTCAGCATGGGAGCAGCAGTGAGGGCTTCCACCATTTTAATGCAGTCAACTTGGTGACAGTCAACTTCCTGTTGGAGTCATGTCCAACCAGCTCATCAGGAGGGATCAGCCAATTGTGAAGAATAAAATTGACTACTTAAAAATGGAGATAGCGCTGCCGGTGCGCTCACAGACGCCATAATGGGAACTATATAGGGATGCTTTCTCTATCATTCTCTATGGTCTCGCCCCTCCCTCCACTAACCCACATTGGCACTGATGCGTATCCACTGTAGAGCCTGTCTGGTGTACTGGACTGCATGAGCAATACTACTGTGGAGAGTCAATGGCCCCGACAGGGTGTTCAAGTAGTGAAAGAACTCTGGAAAGAGAAAAAGAAAGAGAAAAAGAGAGAGCGAGAGAGAGAGAAAGTGGGGGGTTAAATCACATCTAATAAAACACTGAAACCTAGTCTCAACAAACTGATCTCTCTCTCTCTCTCTCTCTCTCTCTCTCACTATCTATCTCTCACTATCTATCTCTCTCTCTCTCTCTCTAAAAAAACCAAAGAGGTAATTTCAGTCCATTTATTCATTTGCTAATAAAGAGGTAGCCTCTCTTACCCTTGTTGTCTCTGGCAAGGCTATCTGCTACCTCCCAGTACTCATAGCTGTAGAGGACACTGTTGGTGATGTTGAGGTGGTTTGCTGCCATCTGGTGGATACGTTGGGGAATGCTGATGAGGGAGGAGGGGGAGCTGCCAGTGTGAGAGCCCAGGGTGAGGGATGAGGGGCTGGGGGAGAGGGACGAGGGAGGTCCCCCTGTGCCCCTGTCAATGAGAAGAACACAATGATACTTCGCTAAGGAGAGTCAAATCAATGTAATACTACGTTCACAAATACATTGGAGTGATTGAGAAAGAGAGCGAGGGGGAGAGGTGATAAGAGAGACAGAGAGCGAGGCTTTCTTACTTTCCCGAGTCGCTCCAGATTGGGGGAGTAGTAGGCACTTTTGGAGAACTCTGGGACGACAGATAAAACACATTTACAATCTAACCAATCTAATCTAACATGTCTGCTTTTAATTGCATCACACTAAATCCAGCAGTTAAAATAGCTGCTGGTGAGGTCTGTACCTTAAAGTAGTCCAATAGAGCTTTGGAATACTTCAGGGCGTGATCCTTCTTTAGACGAAACATCTGCCAGTATAGGAGAGCAAGGCACCGGAAACTAGGGAACACACACACACACAGACACACACACACACACACACACACACACACACACACACACACACAGAGAAATGCCCAGTAAATAAATACATAATCCACATCCTATAGGTGATTATTTTCTAGGCGGGTAATAATAGATAAGAAATTACAAAGAGAAAGTGACATTAGCAATGTGCATGCACCGCCCACCTCAGGATTCCCCTGTCATTATTCCTCTATTTTTTGAGGTGTAAATTCACTTGTCAAATAATTGTTGCTGGACCGATTTATTTAAAAAGAAAAGCAACGCACATTCTAACGCTTGCTTGTTTTTTATTGTTTTTATTTCACCTTTATTTAACCAGGTAGGCACGTTGAGAACAAGTTCTCATTTAAAACTGCGACCTGGCCAAGATAAAGCAAAGAAGTGTGACACAAACAACACAGAGTTACACATGGAATAAACAAACGTACAGTCAATAACACAATAGAAAAAAACAAAAAGCAATTCCCTGTTGATGTTATGATTCTGCACACGTGCATTATGCCGGCTCAAACAGAAGCAAGACCCCTTCAAAATGTCAACAATGGCACATAGTCGGTTTTTTGTCTGAATCTATTCAACGCTGACGCTTGGACGCCCTCTGACGAACCATCAAACAGGCAAAGCATCAATACAGGGCTAAGATCGAATCCTACTACACCGGCTCTGATGCTTGTCGGATGTGGCAAGGCGTGCAAACTATCACGATTACAAAGGGAAACTCGGCCACGAGCTGCCCAGTGAAACGAGCCCACCAGACGAGCTAAATGCCTTGTAGGTGCACTTCGAGGCAAGCAACACTGAACCATGTGTGAGAGCACCAGCTGTTCAGAACAACTGTGTGATCACTCTCTCCGTAGACGATGTGAGTAAGATGTTTAAACAGGTTAACATTCACAAGGCCGCAGGGCCAGACAGATTAAAAGGACGCATACTCAGAACATGCGCTGACCTGCTGGAAAGTGTCTTCACTGATATTTTTAACCTCTCCCTGACCCAGTCTGTAATACCTACATGTTCAAGCAGACCACCATAGTCCCTGTTCCCAAGAACACCTAGGTAACCTGTCTAAATTACTATCTCCCCGTAGCACCCACATCTGTAGCCATGAAATGCTTTGAAAGGCTGGTCATGGCTCACATCAACACCATCATCCCAAACACCCTGGACCCACTCCAATTTGCATACCGCCCCAACAGATCCACAGATGACGCAATCCTTATTGTTCTCCACATCGCCCTTTCCCACTTGGACAAAAGGAACACCTATGTGAGAATGCTGTTAATTGACTCCAGCTCAGCATTCAACACCATAGTGCCCTCAAAGCTCATCACTAGGTTAAGGTTCCTGGGACTGAACACCTCCCTCTACTGACGGGCCGCCCCAGGTGGTGAGGGTAGGCAACAACACATTCATCACACTGACCCTCAACACGGGGGCCCCTCAGGGGTGCATACTTAGTCCCCTCCTATACTCCCAGTTCACCCATGACAGCGTGGCCGCGCACGACTCCAAAACCGTCATTAAGTTTGCAGACGACACAACGGTGGTAGGCCTGATCACAGACAACGATGAGACAGCCAATAGGGAGCAGGTTCGAGACATGGCAGTGTGATGCCAGGACAACATCCTCTCCCTCAACGTCAGCAAGATAAAATAGCTGATTGTGGACTATAGGAAATTGAGGGCCAAGTACGCCCCCATTCACATCGACAGTACTGTAGTGGAACGGGTAGAGAGCTTCAAATTCCTCGGTGTCCACATCACTAAGGATCTGTAATGGTCCAAACACACCAACACAGTCGTGAAGAGGGTGCGACAACGCCTCTTCCCCCTCAGGAGGCTGAAAAGATTTAGCGTGGGCCCTCAGATCCTCAAAAAGTTATACAGCTGAACCGTTGAGAGCATCTTGACTGGCTGCATCATCGCTCGGTATGGCAACTGCTTGGCATCACTGGGGCCTAGTTCCCTGTCATCCAGGACATCTATATCGGGTGGTGTTAGAGGAAGGCCCTAAACATGGTAAAAGACTACAGCCATAGACTGTTCGCTCTGCTACTGCACGGCAAGCAGTACCGATGCACTAAGTCTGGAACCAACAGGACCCTGAACAGCATCTAACTCCAAGCCATAAAACTGCTAAATAGTTAGATAAATAGTTAACAAAATAACTACCCGGACTATCTGCATTGACCCTTTTTGCAAGAACTTTTGGGACACATCACGTCCACTGCTTCTACTGTTTATTATTTGTCACTTAATTCCTAGTTATATGTACAGATCTTCCTTATTTACCTCGTACACCTGCACATCAACTTGGTATTGGTACCCCCTGTATATTGCCAAGTTACCGTTACTCATTGTGTATTTATTATACATTTTATTATTGTGTTGAACCTTTTAAATTATTTCTCTATTTTCTTTTTCTCTACATTGTTGGGAAGGTACGTAAGCGTTTCTCTGTTAGTGTACACCTGTTGTTTAAGAAGCATGTGACAAATAACATTTGATTTGATTTGACATGGATTAAAAGCACAAACAACATTTATATCACAAGAATGACAAGAAAGCGATAGTTGCACAGCTGGGTGTTCATTTTTGTAGAGTTTGAAAAAGTAGAGATGTAATGTTTACAAAGTAGCCTAACTCAGCCACAATGGAAGACGCTCCCAAAAACGAACAACCAACATCAACTATTTCTGTGCTTGAAAATTCTAGAGCATTTAGTGACTATCCTTTTCTCAAACACAGTCTCCATCTAATGTTGAATATGCATGAGAATTAGGGCCTCCCTGGTGGCGCAGTGGTCTAAGGCACTGCATCGCAGTGCTAACTGCGCCACCAGAGTCTCTGGGTTCTCCCCCAGGCTCTGTCGCAGCCGGCCGCGACCGGGAGGTCCGTGGGGCGACGCACAATTGGGCCAGCGTCGTCCGGGTTAGGGAGGGTTTGGCCGGTAGGGATTTCCTTGTCTCATCGCGCTCCAGCGACTCCTGTGGCGGGCTGGGCGCAGTGCACGCTAACCAAGGGGGGCCAGGTGCACGGTGTTTCCTCCGACACATTGGTGCGGCTGGCTTCCGGGTTGGAGGCGCGCTGTGTTAAAGAAGCAGTGCGGCTTGGTTGGGTTGTGCTTCGGAGGACGCATAGCTTTCGACCTTCGTCTCTCCCGAGCCCGTACGGGAGTTGTAGCGATGAGACAAGATAGTAATTACTAGCGATTGGATACCACGAAAATTGGGGAGAAAAGGGGCGAATTTTTTTTTTAAAGAATTTAAAAAAAGAATATGCATGAGAATTTGACAAAAACAATCATCATTACGAATGAAAACCATGGTGAAAGCTGGGAGATTGTGAGGGCTTGGTAGGCCTACCATAGAAATATGCTGATTGTATAGAGAGTAGGCCTAATTTTATGCTATTCTTTTTAATTATGCCCAAATTAGTTGGTATTTCCAGAAGTTTACTCCATCAATATAATCACAAAATGCATAAATAGGCCATATATGTTTAAAAAAAATGTTGGCATGGTTGTTTCAAAGAAGAAAACATTTTATATTTAACATTAAATTGAAATTGCCACCTAAACTGTCTGGATTCCATAGATTTTCTGGATCTCATTAAACAAAGGTTCAGTCAATGTTTCTTGGGTTTTTAAAATTCAAAATGCATTGAGTATCTTACCCCATTATGCAGCTTTTTCATTGATCAGAACTTTATTTTTGACCTTTCAACCATTTGGACAATCGTTGCTAGTAACATACCACAGTACGGCCAACTGTTGGTCTTCCTGTCTAGCCCCTGGGCCAGAGTGGCTCTTCAGCTTCATGGCGTACCTGACAACCACAGAGGATCACTGTTACAGTGTGTGTGTGTGTGTGTGTGTGTGTGTGTGTGTGTGTGTGTGTGTGTGTGTGTGTGTGTGTGTGTGTGTGTGTGTGTGTGTGTGTGTGTGTGTGTGTGTGTGTGTGTGTGTGTGTGTGTCTGTGTCTGTGTCTGTGTCTGTGTTTGTGTGTGAGAGTGTCTGTGTGAATGTGTGTGTGTGCGTGTGAGTGTGTGTTTGTCTCACCTGATGAGCTCTACTGTCTCTGCGTACATGGTATAGGGAGACTTGGCCTCCAGTGGTCCCTCCTCCATAGCTTTTCCACACTCCATGAAGGAGAGAGCAGCATCCACATAGTTCACTGCCTTCCCCAGCTTATCCACCTGAGACAGAGAGAGAGAGATACTGGGTAAGTGAGATAGGAAATTATTGAAGTTGGAAGAGCTCACTAGCCACTTAATCCTGTAAAAGGGTCCTTATCATTTTAGCCAACTTATCTTAAAAATGTTATTGATATCTTTGAAACAGTCTTAAAGTGGCAATATGTAACTTTGTGGGCAAACCGACCAAATCCACATAGAAATGTGAGTTATAGATCTATCATTGTCATTGAAAGCAAGACTAAGAAGCGGTAGATCTGTTCTATGTGCGCTATTTCTATGCTTCCTGGTCTTAAGTTTTGTTTTTGCTTCTTTCACTTTCGGTTTTATTACACCAGCTTCAAACAGCTGAAACAACAGTATTTTTGCTAATGAAAAATATCTATTTCATAGCGGATTAGATGGTAAAATGACTCTCTACACTAAACTAGCTTATTTTGTCACATAAACTGAAATTAGGCGAACTATCAGAGTTTTAGCAACCAGAAAATGGCGGAGCGATTTTTAACATTCCTAACTCAGTGTTAGAACAGTTCTTCTGGTCCTAACCCAGTCCTGAACCAGTCTCACCATGGCATCTGCACGGTGCTTCATCCTCTTGGCTTCATGCATGTAGTACTCAGCATGATGTGGGCTACAGAGGGATGGAAAGGGAGAGGAAGTCAATAGGAAAGAGCAGACAAATATATTATTATGTGGTAGCTACTGACTGCTTCTGACAGTCTAGGTTGGGCTGTAGAATGTGGTCATTAAGACTAACAGTGGCCTTATTTTTCAGTCAGGCACTCACGGTTCATGGTTGGTTACGGTTCCTCTCTGTCCCCCTGCCCGTTGTAAAGGAGGTCCCCATGGTTCACACTCGGGCCGAGGCTGCCCTGACACCCCAACACAACACTCAACCTCCATCTTAGGCTCTGGGTTCTGTGTTTTGATGGGGGGCTTGGTGGGGTCGGCGGTGTCAGAGAGAGGGGTACTGTCCAGATAGTCCTCCAAGAACCTGCTCACACATACAACCCCCGGAAATACACAGTCAGTACTTCTTACAGTGTTTATGTATCAGCGTGCGTATATATATACTGTAGCTTTCACCTGGATTCACCTGGTCAGTCTATGTCATGGAAAGAGCAAGTGTCCTAATGTTTTATACAATCAGTGTATATATGTGTGTGTGTGTGTGTGTGTGTGTGTGTGTGTGTGTGTGTGTGTGTGTGTGTGTGTGTGTGTGTGTGTGTGTGTGTGTGTGTGTGTGTGTGTGTGTGTGTGTGTGTGTGTGTGTGTGTGTGTGTTTGTGTGTATAAGTGTCAATGAGAGTGTGTATGAGAGTGTGTATATGTGTGTATGAGAGTGTGCGTTCCAGTCTCACCCGTTGTGTCTGGTGTCTGAGTGAGGGTCTAGACGTCTGTGCGACTCTGTGTGGGCAAAGGGGCCGTTGGTCTGGGAGTTGCTCCTCTTACTCTCTCTGTGGTGCTGGACTCCATTCTCTGACTGGGAGGAAACACGCATATTATGGCAGAACCACGGACACCAGGCTATTGTAGTTGTGAAGTAACAGTGACTTCAGGTCTCAGTAAAGGATGACATTAGTATTCCATGATAAACTAGCTACAGTGCAACTATCTTGTTTACACTGGAGGTCTATAGAGAAAAAAAGGAGTGTGTGTGTTACCTTGCGTTTCCTCTTGCTGTCTCCTCTCTCTGTCTCGGGGATGCACAGGTGTCTCATGGCTTCTTTCTGCTTGGAAGAGGCAGAGGAGGAGGAAGAGTGTTTGTGAGAGGCTGGGGTGCCTGTCGTAGTATCAGGCACTCTGTTGAGCAGGGAGAGGTCTATCTGAACCACCAAGTTTCTCAGGCCTCGATGGGAGGCTGCGGCCAGCTCACGACGTCCAAACGGAACCAGGGTGTAGAGTTTCTGCTTTCCTTGGATTTGGTGCCCCTGGCCTGGGTTGGATGCGGTGGTGCGCCTGGGGTAGAGCACTCTGGGCCTGCTATCCGCGGGCCTCCCCGGGCCCTGGTACCCTCTCCTGGGGATGGGACGCTGGCTTGATGTGGAGTCGGCCGGGACTTTGGTGACGTTGGGAGGCAGATCGGGCTCCGAGTCGGACTCTGAAGAGGAGGAGGAGTCTGTGGGTGGGACGACAGGAGTGGGGGAGGAGGGTGACGGTGGAGGGGAAGGGTCCGGCTGAGACTGTCTCTCTTCCTCACTCTTCCTCCTCCTCTTTTTCTTGGTCCCGTGGCGTTGTGGGTCGATGGGATGGTGGAGGCGCTCGCTGTTGGTGTGAGGTCTCTGCTTGGGCTGGACCGCTTGCCATTCACCTCTCTGCTGCTGCTCCTCCCACCTCCTCTTGCACTTCTCCTCCTTCTCGCTCTCCTCCCTTCTCCTCTTTCTCTCCTCTACTTCCTCTTCCTCCTCTTCCTCTGAGATCTGGACCCAGGGGCGTCTAAGCAACTGCTCCTCCGCCAGTCTTCTCTCTCCCTGTCTCTCCCCCTTTCTTTCCTTCTGTTTCTTCCCCTGCCTCTCTCCTTGTTTTTCTGTCTGTCTCTCTACCTCATGTTGCCCCTTTCCCTCTGTCTGCCTATCTACCTTCCTCTTTGGTGCATGGGTCTCTCTCCGGTTGTCCACCTCCTGTTCTCTCTCCTTAGATTGGGGCTTCCTCTGTGGAAGCTTTGAGTGGGGAGCAGGGGCCCAGGACTTGTATTTGGGTCTAGGGCTGGGGCTGGATTTAGCGCGAGGCTCAGAACTAGCTTTGGAGTTAGGCAGAGAATGTGGCTTTGGGCTGGATTTGGAACAGTGACTAACTCTGCTGCTGGTCTCTCTGCTAGGGTCTGTGGTGGGTAAGGTCTTGGCCCTGGGTGTGGGACTGAGACGGGTACTGAGTCTGGTTGTCAAACTAGGCCCATTACTGGGCCTGGGGTTGGATAGGTGTTGGCTTTTGGGGGCTAGAGTGAGTGCGTGTTTCAAGCTAGGCTGGGAATGAAGCTTGGGACTCGAGTTGGGACTAGGCCTGGGTCTGTGTTTGTGCCTGTGGCTCAGCTCAGTGGTCAGAGCAGGGGCTGCCTTGGCTGTGGTCTTGGGAGTGGGAACAGACTGGCTCTGTGTGGATTTAGGCCTGGAGCTGTGCTGAGGCGGAGGCTGAGGATATGGACTGTGTCTTGGCTTGCTCTTGGGCTCAGTGCTGGGTACAGGGGCAATCCAGGGCCTGATTTTGGGTCTATGGCTTGGGCTGGTTGTTAGGCTAGGCCACGTGGGAGTCCTGTGGCTTTCTTGATGAGGACTCCGAACCTGAGGATAGCGGCGGGGGCTAGAATGAGTAAGGCTAGGACTAGGACTCCTAGGGGGGTGCTGGGGAATGGAACTAAGGCTGCAAGTGGCTCTGGGGCTTGGGAAGGGGCTTGGACAGACACTGGGGACCGGGCTAGGGATGGGACTGTGTCTTGGGGTGGGGCTAGGACAAGGACTGGAACAGCGGCTGGTGCAGGGGCTGTAGCCAGGGCTAGGCCGAGGGCTATGCCTGGGGCTGTAGTTGAAGCGCGGGCTGGGAACAGGGCTCTGGCTGGGGCTGTAGTCCTCTCTGATCCCCCAGGGTCTGGATGGAGATGTGGCTCTGTGGGGGTCTGGGGAGAGCGACCGGTGCTCTGTAGCTCTCTGGGCGTGGTCGTGATTGCTGGGATCCTGGTTGCAGGAAGTTAATTTTTTGGGGACTTTTTTCAGCCACTTATCCAGCTGCCACTGAGTGGTGGAGGGGTGATATATCTGAGAAAACAGAGAGAGGAAGAGGAGAGGATGGAGACGGATGACATATTTAAGGAGAGAGGGATGAGGGGAGAAACAGACAGGTAGGCTCAACAAAGGAGAGGGATCATGTGATACAGGTTGACTTTTATACATCCACATTGGTTTTAAACACTAACTTGCACTATAATTAATTTGCAGAAAGTGCTTGGACTATATTCAATCAAAACAGAAAACCTGGTCTTGGGGTTAAGCCAAAAACAACAATCGTCCTGATCAGCGAGAAAAATACAACAACAAAAAATGTCGCCTTTATTTAACCAGGTAGGCTCGTTGAGAACAAGTTCTCATTTACAACTGCGACCTGGCCAAGATAAAGCAAAGCAGTTCGACACATACAACAACACGGAGTTACACATGGAATAAACAAACTTACAGTCAATAATACAGTAGAAAAAGTCTATATACAGTGTGTGCAAATGAGGTAGGATAAGGGAGGTAAGGCAATAAATAGGCCATGGTGGCGAAGTAATTACAATATAGCAATTAAACACTGGAATAGTAGATGTGCAGAAGATGAATGTGGAGGTAGAGATACTGGGGTGCCAAGGAGCAAGATAAATAAATAAATACAGTATGGGGATGAGGTAGTTGGATGGGCTATTTACAGATGGGTTATGTACAGTTGCAGTGATCTGTGAGCTGCTCTGACAGCTGGTGCTTAAAGCTAGTGAGGGAGATATGAGTCTCCAGCTTCCGTGATTTTTGCAGTTTGTTCCAGTCATTGGCAGCAGAGAACTGGAAGGAAAGGCGGCCAAAGGAAGAATTGGCTTTGGGGGTGACCAGTGAGATATAACTGCTGGAGCGCGTGCTACGGGTGGGTGCTGCTATGGTGACCAGTGAGCTGAGATAAGGCGGGGCTTTACCTAGCAGAGACTTATAGATGACCTGGAGCCAGTGGGTTTGGCGGCGAGTATGAAGCGAGGGCCAGCCAAATAGAGCGTACAGGTCGCAATGGTGGGTAGTATATGGGGCTTTGGTGACAAAACGGATGGCACTGTGATAGACTGCATTCAATTTGTTGAGTAGAGTGTTGAAGGCTATTTTGTAAATGACATCGCCGTAGTCGAGGATTGGTAGGATGGTTAGTTTTACGAGGGTATGTTTGGCAGCATGAGTGAAGGATGCTTTGTTGCGAAATAGGAAGCCAATTCTAGATTTAATTTTGGATTGTAGATGCTTAATGTGAGTCTGGAAGGAGAGTTTACAGTCTAACCAGACACCTAGGTATTTGTAGTTGTCCACATATTCTAAGTCAGAACCGTCCAAAGTAGTGATGCTGGACGGGCGGGCAGGTGCGGGCAGCGATCGGTTGAAGAGCATGCATGTCACGACTTCGACCGAGGCAGGCTCTCTTTCCCGTTCGGGTGGCGTTCGGCGGTCGTCGTCACCGGCCTATTAGCTGCCACTGATCCTTTTCTCCCCCTCCCTATGTGTTTATTGGGCGCACCTGTTTTGTATGAGGGTTAATTAGTTGGGTTTATTTAATCAGCCGGCATTCACGTTTCTTTGTGCGGGATTGTTTGTATGTAAGTTGGTGTCGGTTTTGTGCTTCATGTTTCTGGACATTATTCATTCCCCACGTGTCTGGGGTAGTTTATTAGTGTACACCCAGTGTGTTAGTAGGGTGGCCTAGTTTGTCCGTGTTCTATTAAAGAGCATTTGTTTTGCAATTGCTGCTCCTGCGCTTTTTCTTCACACTCCGACACCCAGGCCTTACAGAATCCCGCACCCAACCCTGACCTATGGAGTCAGCAGGAGCAGCGGCCAACCCTCTCCCATCGATGGAGGAACGGGTGCTCCATCATACCACCGTTCTCCACCGTATTGGAACAGCGATGGATTCTATGATGGAGCGAATGGACAGATGGGAGAGGAGTGGTCTTCTCTCTCCACCTTCGGCTCCTCCAGCCCAGGACTCTCCATCCCTCGGCTCCAGCGCTTTCCGTCTGACACTCCCAGAGGGATTATGATGGATCGGCGGCAGGGTGCCAGGGGTTCCTACTCCAACTGGAGCTGTACCTTGCCACCGTAAGACCCACTCCCTCGGGAGCGGAGAGGGTGAGTGTCCTCATCTCCTGCCTCACGGGTCGTGCTCTGGAGTGGGCAAACGCAGTCTGGAATGGCCCAGACTCAGCGAAGGAGCACTACCCAGAGTTCACCCGCCGTTTTCGGGCTGTATTTGACCATCCTACAGAGGGCCGAGCGGCGGGAGAACGACTGTTCCACCTTAGGCAGGAGAAGAGGAGCGCCCAGGATTACGCGTTGGAGTTCCGGACCCTGGCTGCAGGATCTGGGTGGAACGACAGGGCCCTTATTGATCACTACCGGTGTAGTCTCCGGGAGGACGTCCGCAGGGAGCTAGCATGTCGGGACACCGCTCTTTCCCTGGATGAGCTGATTGACATGTCTATCTGTCTGAACAATCTGCTGGCTGCCCGCGGGCGTTCTGAGAGGGTCCTGTACGTTCCACCACCCAGTCCCTCCGCTCCTATTCCGATGGAGGTGGGAGAGGCTGGACAGAGGGGTACCGGAAGAGGAGGCTCTCCCTGCACCAGCTGTGATCGGAGAGGACACACGGCCGATCGGTGCTGGGGGGGTCCGTCTGGGAGTCGAGATGGCAGGCGGAACACTTCTCGATCACCCCAGGTGAGTCAGCACCAAACTCACCCAGAACCCCCTGTTAGTCACATGTTTGTCTTGATTTTTTTTCTTACATTTTTCCCCTCTTCCCAGCATAGGGCGCTAGTCGATTCAGGCGCAGCTGGGAACTTTATGGATCGCGGACTCGCTCTTAGGTTAAGGGTTCCGCTTGTGCCGATAGATTCTCCCTTTCCCGTGCACTCCTTAGATAGCCGGCCATTAGGGTCAGGGGTAGTCAGGGAGACCACGGTTCCCCTGGACATGGTGACGCAGGGGAATCATAAGGAGCGTATTAGCTTTTATATTATTGATTCGCCTGCGTTTCCGGTGGTACTAGGGATTCCCTGGCTGGCCCGGCACAATCCTAAAATTTCGTGGAAACAAGGGGTTCTCCAGGGGTGGTCAAAGGAGTGTTCTGGAAGGTGTTTGGGAGTTTCCATCGGTGCCACGTCGGTGGAAAGTCCAGACCAGGGTTCCACGGTGTACATTCCCCCCGAGTATGCCGATTTGGCAATCTCTTTCAGTAAAAAGAAAGCGACTAAATTACCACCTTATCGACCGGGAAGGGATTGTGCGATAGATCTCCAGGTAGACGCTGCGCTTCCCAAGAGTCACGTGTACCCATTGTCCCAAGAGGAGACGGTGGCTATGGAAACATATGTCACTGAGTCTCTGGGACAGGGGTATATTCGGTCCTCCATCTCACCCGCCTCCTCGAGTTTCTTTTTTGTGAAGAAAAAGGAGGGAGGTTTGCGTCCGTGTATTGATTATAGAGGTCTAAATGCCATCACCGTGGGGTTTAGTTACCCACTACCTCTCATTGCTACGGCAATGGAATCATTTCACGGAGCGCAGTTCTTCACAAAATTGGATCTCAGGAGCGCGTATAGTCTGGTGCGTATTCGGAAAGGAGACGAGTGGAAAACCGCATTTAGTACCACATCGGGCCATTATGAGTACTGCGTCATGCCGTATGGGTTAAAGAATGCTCCAGCCGTTTTCCAATCCTTTGTAGACGATATTCTCAGGGACCTGCACGGGCAGGGAGTGGTTGTTTATATCGATGACATTTTGATCTACTCAGCCACTTACGCCGCGCATGTGTCTCTGGTACGCAAGGTGCTTGGTAGACTGCTGGAGCATGACCTATATGTCAAGGCTGAGAAGTGTGTGTTCTCCAAACGAGCCGTCTCTTTTCTGGGTTATCGCATTTCCACCTCGGGCGTGGTGGTAGGGAGTGACCGCATTAAGGCCGTGCGTAATTGGCCGACTCCGACCACGGTAAAGGAGGTGCAGCGGTTTTTGGGTTTTGCCAACTACTACCGGAGGTTTATCCGGGGTTTTGGCCAGGTGGCAGCTCCTATTACCTCACTGCTGAAGGGGGGTCCGGTGCGTTTGCAGTGGTCAGCAAAAGCGGACGGAGCTTTCAACAGGTTGAAGGCGCTGTTCATGGATGCACCCGTGTTGGCACATCCGGATCCCTCTCTAGCATTCATAGTGGAGGTGGACGCGTCCGAAGCTGGGGTAGGTGCCGTGCTATCACAGCGCTCTGGTACGCCACCAAAACTCCACCCCTGTGCTTTCTTCTCGAAGAAACTCAGCCCAGCGGAGCGTAACTATGATGTGGGGGACCGGGAGTTGTTAGCAGTGGTCAGTGCCCTGAAGGTGTGGAGACACTGGCTTGAGGGGGCTAAGCACCCTTTTCTCATCTGGACTGACCACCAGAATCTGGAGTATATTCGGGCAGCTAGGAGACTGAATCCACGTCAAGCAAGGTGGGCCATGTTCTTTACCCGATTCCAGTTTACCTTAACGTATAGACCGGGCTCCCAGAATGTAAAGGCAGATGCACTGTCCCGTTTTTACGACTCGGACGATCGGCCCACCGAAACCACTCCCATCCTTCCCGCCTCTAGGCTGATAGCACCAGTGGTGTGGGAGGTGGACTCGGACATCGAGCGGGCGTTACGGACGGAACCCGCTCCTCCTCAGTGTCCGGTGGGGCGGAAATACGTGCCGCTTGGTGTTCGGGACAAATTGATTCGGTGGGCTCACGTTCTACCCTCCTCGGGTCACCCTGGGGTGAAGAGGACAGTGGGGAGCCTTCGGGGGAGGTATTGGTGGCCTACCTTGGCGAGAGACGTTAGGGTTGATGTTTCCCTCTGTTCGGTATGCGCCCAGAGTAAGGCTCCTAGGCACCTTCCTAGAGGGAAGTTACAACCCCTACCCGTTCCACAACGGCCTTGGTCGCACCTGTCCGTAGATTTTCTGACCGATCTTCCCCCGTCTCAGGGGGAAGACACTACCAGTACACTACCAGTACACTACGGTACTGGTGATTGTGGATCGGTTCTCTAAGTCCTGTCGTCTCCTCCCGTTGCCCGGTATTCCTACAGCCCTACAGACTGCGGAGGCATTATTCACCCACGTCTTCCGGCACTACGGGGTGCCGGAGGACATTGTTTCTGATCGGGGCCCCCAATTCACGTCCCGAGTATGGAGGGCGTTTATGGAGCGTTTGGGGGTCTCGGTCAGCCTTACCTCCGGTTATCACCCTGAGAGTAATGGGCAGGTGGAGAGAGTGAACCAGGAGGTGGGTAGGTTTCTGCGGTCGTATTGCCAGGACCGGCCAGGGGAGTGGGCGAGATACATTCCCTGGGCCGAAATGGCCCAGAACTCACTACGCCACTCCTCTACTAACGTGTCCCCCTTTCAGTGTGTATTGGGGTACCAGCCGGTCCTGGCACCATGGCATCCGAGCCAGACCGAGGCTCCTGCGGTGGAGGAATGGGTGCAGCGCTCCAAGGAGACATGGAGAGCCGTCCAGGAATCACTTCAACAAGCTAGTGGACGGCAGAAGAGGAGTGCTGACCGCCACCGCAGTGAGGCCCCCGTGTTTGTACCGGGGGACAGGGTCTGGCTCTCGACCCGAAACCTACCCCTCCGCTTGCCCTGCCGGAAGCTGGGTCCGCAGTGTGTAGGGCCCTTCAAAGTCCTGAGGAGAATAAACGAGGTGTGTTATCGATTACAACTCCCTTCCTATTATCGTATTAACCCCTCGTTTCATGTGTCTCTCCTCAGGCCAGTGGTAGCTGGTCCCCTGCAGGACGGTGAGGTACCGGAGGTCCCTCCTCCCCCTCTGGCCATCGAGGGGACCCCGGCGTACAAGATACGGGCCATTCTGGACTCGAGACGCCGGGTGAGGGGCCTGCAGTACCTCGTGGACTGGGAGGGGTACGGTCCGGAGGAGAGGTGCTGGGTACCGGTGGGGGACATTTTGGATCCGTCTATGCTGAGAGATTTCCATCGCCTCCATCCGGATCGCCCTGCACCTCGTCCTCCGGGTCGACCTCGAGGCCGGTGTCGGCGCGCTGCGGGAGCCGCGCGTCAGAGGGGGGGTACTGTCACGACTTCGACCGAGGCAGGCTCTCTTTCCCGTTCGGGTGGCGTTCGGCGGTCGTCGTCACCGGCCTATTAGCTGCCACTGATCCTTTTCTCCCCCTCCCTATGTGTTTATTGGGCGCACCTGTTTTGTATGAGGGTTAATTAGTTGGGTTTATTTAATCAGCCGGCATTCACGTTTCTTTGTGCGGGATTGTTTGTATGTAAGTTGGTGTCGATTTTGTGCTTCATGTTTCTGGACATTATTCATTCCCCACGTGTCTGGGGTAGTTTATTAGTGTACACCCAGTGTGTTAGTAGGGTGGCCTAGTTTGTCCGTGTTCTATTAAAGAGCATTTGTTTTGCAATTGCTGCTCCTGCGCTTTTTCTTCACACTCCGACACCCAGGCCTTACAATGCATTTAGTTTTACTAGCATTTAAGATCAGTTGGAGGCCACGGAAGGAGATATATATATTCAGATAAGCTTTTTCCCACAAAAATATTGATATGTTGAATGAAGGCCAGTGCAATATAAAAAATCCTTGAAAATACAAATGTTTATAAAGTGTGAAGGGAGGAACAGGATGAAAGAAAGATGAGGAGGGTAGGTCTTATGGTCACACTGTTCTGTGAAGAGAGAGAGAGACTAAGGGGGAGGGAGCGATAGAGTGACAACACGAGAGAGAGACTAAGGGGGAGGGAAGGATAGAGTGATGGAATGAGAGACAGAGAGAGAGACTAAGGGGAAAAGAGCAAGTGACAGTGACATGACAGTACATCACTGGGGCCAAGCTTCCTGCCATCCAGTACCTCTATACTAGGCGGTGTCAGAGGAAGGCCCTAAAAATTGTCAAAGACTCCAGCCACCCTAGTCATAGACTGTTCTCCCTGCTACCCCACGGCAAGCGGTACCGGAGCGCCAAGTCTAGGTCCAAGAGGATTCTAAACAGCTTCTACCCCCAAGCTATAAGACTCCTGAACGTCTAGTCAAATGGCTACCCAGACTATTCGCATAGCCCCCAACCCCCCCACCTCCCTCTCCACACCACTGCCACTCTCTGTTGTCATCTATCACTCGACACTTTAGTTAACTCTACCTCCATGTACATACTACCTCAACTAACCGGTGCCCCCGCACATTGACTCTGTACAGGCACCCCCCTGTATATCTTGTTACTTTTTTACTGCTGCTCTATAATTACTTGTTACTCTTATTCTTATCTGTATTTTTTGAAACAGCACTGTTGGTTAAGGCTTGTAAGTAAGCATTTCACTGTAAGGTCTACACCTGTTGTATTCGGCGCAAGTGACTAATACAATTTGATTTGATTTGATAAGTAAACGATAGATTCCTTGTAAACCAGGACACACATTGGACTATTCCAAAACACACAGCCCATAGAACAAACACTACCAACATACATTACTCACTCCCAGTACCGGCTTCAGTCTTACCACCACAGTTAAAAGTACACTGTAAATGTAGAATACATTGAGAAAACACTGTAAAAACGGCCACTCGTTCAACCATAGTCTAAGAAGCTCAAACTTTGAACAGTGCCCTTTAAATTGACTACTTCTTCAACCCACCTTAATGTCCTACTACCACTGGAATCCACACACATCTGCCCTGACATTTCCTACTACCACTGGAATCCACACACATCTGCCCTGACATTTCCTACTACCACTGGAATCCACACACATCTGCCCTGACATTTCCTACTACCACTGGAATCCACACACATCTGCCCTGAGATTTCCTACTACCACTGGAATCCACACACATCTGACCTGACATTTCCTACTACCACTGGAATCCACACACATCTGCCCTGAGATTTCCTACTACCACTGGAATCCACACACATCTGACCTGACATTTCCTACTACCACTGGAATCCACACACATCTGACCTGACAGAGGCTAAAGCCCCCTCCCATTTATCTAATGACTCACACTGGCTGTTTATTCTGCCTAACAATTCACTCAGTAACCCAGAAAGGGAAGAAGAGAGTTTTAAAAAGAAGAGGATATACTCACTGCTTTCCTGCTCTTTCTCTTTTCTTTATGTTTCTCTCCTCCCCCTCTATCTCCCTCTCTCCAGTAGCTGACCAGAGTTATTTAAACCTCTACTCCTCTACTCAAACACTGCCCCCCTTCCCTCATTCCCTTTTCCAGAGAAGACACTGCGTCTCTTGTACCCTCTCTGCCTCCTGCCTCCCTCCCTCCTTCCCTCTACCTGGAACTCTGGAGCACTCTTTCCTACCCCCCCTCCCCACCCACCCAAAACATGCTCGGTTGAAACCCCAGTTCCAATTCGATCATCCATAGATAAGATCTCTCTTCAGCTCGGAGATGGATTGTATTTCAATTGAGGAAGGAAACTCCCAGTGTGCTTTGCATGATTTTCGGGACCTAGTTGGTCAATTCTCAGTTTGTTCTGGCTTGGCGCTATTTGACAAGAAGGCAATAGAAAGCAGTAAATAAATATCCCCCCCCCCCCCCCCCCCAGCCTCACCACCTCTATTGGGGCCTGATATACCGCATGTACAGTATTAGACCCAGCTATGGTCAGAGACAGACACATAGGGCCTTCTATTCATACAGGCAGTAGAAGCAGGTTTCCCCTACTCAACTCTCTCTGCATAGCTAACCTAAACCCCCAACTGCTGTCCCCCTCTTTCGATAATACCCCCCCACCACCAGCTCCTCCTCAAATAAAGACCTATTACTCACCACTGTTTCTAAACAGACCTCTCTCGCTCTCTCTCTCTCTCTCTCTCTCTCTCTCTCTCTCTCTCTCTCTCTCTCTCTCTCTCTCTCTCTCTCTCTCTCTCTCTCTCTCTCTCTCTCTCTCTCTCTCTCTCTCTCTCTCTCTCTCTCTCTCTCTCTCTCTCTCTCTCTCTCTCTCGCTCTCTCTCTTTTACATTTACATGCTTGTAACTCAGTGCCAATGAAACTGCTAACCCATTCCATTTGAAAGCTTCCCTTACCTTTAGTTTAGCTTAGTTGGGCGTAAGCTGGCGTAGCATAGAGAGTCTGCAGTTGGTTATTAGTGTGGGAGACTGTCATGCTAACTGCTAATGAAATGTTAGCGTGAAACTGAATCTCCGGGACTCCCACCTCCCGTGGGCATTCCTATTTGGGACTGGGCTTGTTGACATGACACCCAGACTCTAATTCCTACAGCAACTCCCCTCCGCCTTCCTCCCCCTGCATACCCCTCCCCCCGCTTCCTCCCCCTGGTCTCACCCCTCCCTAGACTAGCTCACGTGCATTCCTAATTCCTGCCTCCCCCTCCCCCTCCCCAGATAGATTTCACTTGCTTTGGCAATGTAAACATATGTTTCCCATGCCAATAAAGCCCTTTGAATGGAATTGAATTGAATTGAGAGAGAATCTGAAATGAGAGGAGGCAGAGAGAAAAAATAGAGTATAACGGTATAAGAGGCTAAAGGGTATAGAGGCTAAAGGGTATGAGAGGCTAAAGAGTATAAGAGGCTAAAAGGTATGAGAGGCTAAAGGGTATAAGCGGCTAAAGGGTATAAGAGGCTAAAGGGTATAAGAGGCTAAAAGGTATAAGCGGCTAAAGGGTATAAGAGGCTAAATGGTATAAGAGGCTAAAGGGAATAAGCGGCTAAAGGGTATAAGAGGCTAAAGGGTATAAGCAGCTAAAGGGTATAAGAGGCTAAAAGGTATAAGAGGCTAAAGGGTATGAGAGGCTAAAGGGTATAAGAGGCTAAAAGGTATGAGAGGCTAAAGGGTATAAGAGGCTAAAAGGTATGAGAGGCTAAAGGGTATAAGAGGCTAAAAGGTATGAGAGGCTAAAGGGTATAAGAGGCTAAAGGGTATGAGAGGCTAAAGGGTATAAGAGGCTAAAAGGTATGAGAGGCTAAAGGGTATAAGAGGCTAAAAGGTATGAGAGGCTAAAGGGTATACGAGGCTAAAAGGTATGAGAGGCTAAAGGGTATAAGAGGCTAAAAGGTATGAGAGGCTAAAGGGTATAAGAGGCTAAAGGGTATGAGAGGCTAAAGAGTATAAGAGGCTAAAAGGTATGAGAGGCTAAAGGGTATAAGCGGCTTAAGGGTATAAGAGGCTAAATGGTATAAGAGGCTAAAGGGTATAAGAGGCTAAAAGGTATAAGCGGCTAAAGGGTATAAGAGGCTAAATGGTATAAGAGGCTAAAGGGAATAAGCGGCTAAAGGGTATAAGAGGCTAAAGGGTATAAGCAGCTAAAGGGTATAAGAGGCTAAAAGGTATAAGAGGCTAAAGGGTATGAGAGGCTAAAGGGTATAAGAGGCTAAAAGGTATGAGAGGCTAAAGGGTATAAGAGGCTAAAAGGTATGAGAGGCTAAAGGGTATAAGAGGCTAAAAGGTATGAGACGCTAAAGGGTATAAGAGGCTAAAAGGTATGAGAGGCTAAAGGGTATAAGAGGCTAAAGAGTATGAGAGGCTAAAGGGTATAAGAGGCTAAAAGGTATGAGAGGCTAAAGGGTATAAGAGGCTAAAAGGTATGAGAGGCTAAAGGATATAAGAGGCTAAAAGGTATGAGAGGCTAAAGGGTGAGAGAAAAATCTCTAAAAGAGAGAGATTGAGAAATACCATGAAAGACAGGCAGCTAAAGAGAGATATGGTATAGAGACAGACAGACAGCAGTGTGACAGAAAGTGAGCGTGGGGGTACTACCTCCTTGGTGCAGCCAAGGGCCTGAGCGTCGGTGGGTGTCCCAGGATCGGAGTGTGTTTCTGGGCTTGGGCTAAGGGAGCGCTGGCTACTGCTCTCCTCCTCCAATTCACTGTAGGAGTCTGAGCCTGAAGAGTCTGAGCTGGAATGTCTCACCCTCCCACCATGTGTGTGTGTGTGCTGCTCCGACAGACTGTCAATCAACACACACACACCAGAAAGGGGTCAGATTACACACAGATACACAAACACAAAGATGCACGAACACACACACACACACACACACACACACACACACACACACACACACACACACACACACACACACACACACACACACACACACACACACACACACACACACACACACACATACAAACAATATATGGGCATTCACACTTGTAGGCCCTCTTCATATA
>NC_074683.1:42232969-42270469 GCF_029448725.1 Salvelinus fontinalis | reverse complement strand
CCTAGAGAGAGAGAGAGAGAGAGAGAGAGAGAGATAGATTGATAAAGTTTAAAGACCCCCCCCCCCCCCCCCCCCCCACACACACACACACACACACATAGGCCTACTTTAGGGTTGTAGAGGAAGCACTGGGCCTGGCCACCTCCTGAGGGTTGCTGGGACAGCCAGGAGTGGTTCATGTCCTGGGGGTATGAAGGTTAGAGGTCAGAGGTCACAGAGATTGGATAGACTTTACTAACATTACTGACAAGCATGCACACACACACACACACACACACACACACACACACACACACACACACACACACACACACACACACACACACACACACACACACACACACACACACACACACACACAGTATAAGAATTTGAGTTTTCTGGGGTTGACTCATGGTACAGGCTTAAGTGCCCTATGAGGATATTTTTGCCACTAGAAGGTGAATGGCACTAGAGGGAGTGCTGTGCTATTTATCATGACTCCCTCTGAAACAGTGGCTCAGATGACTCTCTACTTCCCTGCTTACAGTGGTGTAAAGTACTTAACTAAAAATACTTTAAAGTACTACTTTAGTAGTTTTTGGGGTATCTGTACTTTACTATTTATATTGTTGACAACTTTTACTTCACTACCTTCCTAAATAAAATAATGTACTTTTTACTCCATACATTTTTCCTGACACCCAAAAGTACTAGTTACATTTTAAATGCTCAGCAGGACAGGAAAATGGTCTAATTCACGCACTTATCAAGATAACATCCCTGGTCATCACTACTGCATCTGATCTGGAGGATTCACTAAACATAAATGCTTCGTTTGTAAATTGCCTGAATGTTGGAGAGTGCCCTGGCTATCGGTACATTTTTAAAACAAGAAAATTGTGTTGTCTGGTTTGCTCAATATAAGGAATATGAAATTATTTATACTTTTACTTTTGATACTTTTTTATATTTTAGTGATTACATTTACTTTTGTTTTAAGTATATTTAAAAATGTAAAACCAAATACTTTTAGACTTTTACATAAGTAGTATTTTACAGGGTGACTTTTACTTGAGTCATTTTCTATTAAGGTATCTTTACTTTTACTCAAGTATGGCAATTGTCTACTTTTTCCACCACTGCCTGCTTCTAGCCTGGACCACATCACCATGGGCTTCATTGCTGGGACTACCATTGGCTAAGCTAAAGAACATGCAGATCTAACTCTAGCCATTGAAAGACATGAGGGTGAGGGATGGGGATGGGGGTTGTAGGGTGTCTGTGAAAGACATGAGGGTGAGGGATGGGGATGGGGGTTGTAGGGTGTCTGTGAAAGACATGAGGGTGAGGGATGGGGATGGGGGTTGTAGGGTGTCTGTAAAAGACATGAGGGTGAGGGATGGGGATGGGGGCTGTAGGGTGTCTGTGAAAGACATGAGGGTGAGGGATGGGGATGGGGGTTGTAGGGTGTCTGTAAAAGACATGAGGGTGAGGGATGGGGATGGGGGTTGTAGGGTGTCTGTGAAAGTCATGAGGGTGATGGATGGGGATGGGGGTTGTAGGGTGTCTGTGAAAGACATGAGGGTGAGGGGTGGGGATGGGGTTGTACGGTGTCTGTGAAAGATGTAGGTTGTGATAAATTGTCCATGATCTGTGTGTATGTCTATGTGTGTATGTCTATGTGTGTATGTCTATGTGTGTGTGTTTGTGTGTGTCGGTGTGAATTCAGAGGTGTCATGATACAGCGTACACACAGTGTGAAACAGGTTTCTGCTCTATTGTGGCTGTGATGTGTTTTGAGTGACAACCTGTCTTTTGTTCCTACAACTTTGTGTATATTGTACATCAACTTCTGTGTATTTTGTGCATATTTGTAGCTGTCTTTGTGATTTCTCTTTTGTTAGTGTCTTTGTGTGTGTGTGTGTGTGTGTGGAAGCAATATGAAAGGTCAGGATGTATGAAATGTGACAGCTGAAGGATTTCTCTCTCCTGGTCACTCTTGAAAACACACACACACACACACACACACACACACACACACACACACACACACACACACACACACACACACACACACACACACACACACACACACACACACACCACACACACACACACACACACACACACACACACACACACACACACACACACACACACACACACACACACACACACACACACTGATAGTGATATATGAAGAGGGCCTACAAGTGTGAATGCCCATATATTGTTTGTATGTGTGTGTGTGTGTGTGTGTGTGTGTGTGTGTGTGTGTGTGTGTGTGTGTGTGTGTGTGTGTGTGTGTGTGTGTGTGTGTGTGTGTGTGTGTGTGTGTGTGTGTGTGTGTGTGTGTGTGTGTGTGTGTGTGTGTGTGTGTGTGTGCAAGTGCGTGCGTACTTGCTTGCATGTGTGTTTGCAAGTGATGTCCCTGAAGCATTGGTCTATCAGAGGGAGGACAGAGGTTTTGATAATCCAGGTGATAATCGTCAGGGAGATTATGAGACAGTGCTCAGTGAACTATCCTATCTGCTATCTGTTATCTGCTCTATCTGAGTACAGGATCCCAGCTCTGAATAGGAAGCCAGCCAGAGAGAGCGAAAGAGAGATCTCTGCACCAATCCTCATCGCATACAAATGATTAGATTGACTGACAAAGACAAGTCACAGCCATGTTAGAAGAAGAAGAATACAGTTGTTTAGTATGGATTATTAACATGTCAGAGAAAGGGATGTGTGTGTGTGTGTGTGTGTGTGTGTGTGTGTGTGTGTGTGTGTGTGTGTGTGTGTGTGTGTGTGTGTGTGAGTGTGTGCGTGCGTGCGTGCGTGCGTGCGTGCGTGCGAGTTTGTCTAGTCCATGCCGACTTTGCATCGCCATTGAACAGGAAGCAGGCTCTGGAAAAGGTCAGGCCTTATCTGTTCTGATGGCTGTGTGCGTGTGTGTGTGTACGTGTGTCAGTGGAGGCTCCTCAGAGGAGGAAGGGGAGGACCATCCTACTTAGTGAATAAAAAAAAAATACAAATAGTGAAACATTCAAAAAGTTATTATTTTTAGATACAACAATAACTAAATATATTCACATCACCAAATAATTGATTTAAACAAACTGTTTTGCAATGAAGGTCTACAGTAGCCTCAGCAGCACTCTGTAGGGTAGCACCATGGCGTAGCCAGAGGACAGCTAGATTCTGGGCCTCCTCTGAGTACATTGACTTCAACACAAAGCCTAGGAGGCTCTTGGTTCTCACCCCCTTCCATAGACTTACACAGTAATTATGACAACTTCTGGAGGACGTCCTCCAACCAATCAGAGCTCTTACAACATGAACTGACATGTTGTCCACCCAATCAAAGGATTAGAGAATTAATCTTGTACTGCTAGCTAGCACTGCAGTGCATAAAATGTTGTGAGTAGAGTACTCAAAGAAAGTGAAAGAGAATAGTTGAACAGTTTTGAACAAATTTCTTAAAAAATTAAATGGAAGCAAACGGAACAAAAAATGGACAAACCTACCTGAAATTGCCCAATAGAAACTCTCGTTTTTTTTGCAAAATGGAACGTTTGGACCAATGATTGCACACTAGATCACCTAGATGCAGGCAAGAGTGTGCAAGGTGGTTCTGAATGTTTCAATGTCTGTCACCTTGATTACTCCAATTTGTCTTGTGACCTGTGCACCTATGTTAAAAACTTTCATTCATAGGCTAGATTGTAGCAACCTCATGATGGGTAGAGGGAAAATGTTTGTATCATGTAGTAGCCTAAACCTATCGATGTTAGATTGAACTGGGTGAATGGAATATGGATGACAGTCATCCAATATGCTGTAATAGAAATAAGGCCATGCTCATAAACAAATTACAAAATTCCTCCCTAATCTTAAACGTCACCGACTGCCACTGGTGTGTGTGTGAATGTGTGTGTGTGTGAATGTGTGTGTGTGAATGTGTGTGTGTGAATGTGTGTGTGTGAATGTGTGTGTGTGAATGTGTGTGTGTGAATGTGTGTGTGTGAATGTGTGTGTGTGAATGTGTGTGTGTGAGACAGAGAGAGAGACTTCACCACGGATTCACCCTACACACCCTAATTGACAAACAAACAAAGCAAAACAAAGGCAAAGTCTTCTCATGTTTTGTTGACTTCAAAAAAGCTTTTGACTCAATTTGGCATGAGGGTCTGCTATAGAAATTGATAGAAAGTGGTGTTGGGGGAAAAACATACGACATTATAAAATCCATGTACACAAATTCCATTTTGACAATGTTGCCCTAGAGCACACAAAAAACTATACTTACCTCAGCCTAAACATCAGCGCCACAAGTAACTTCCACAACGCTGTGAACAATCTGAGAGAGAAGGCAAGAAGGGCCTTCTATGCCATCAAAAGGAACATAAAATTTGACATATCAATTAGGATTTGGCAAAAAATACTTGAATCAGTTATAGAACCCATTGCCCTTTATGGTTGTGAGGTCTGGGGTCCGCTCACCAACCAAGAATTCACAAAATTGGACAAACACCAAATTGAGACTCTGCATGCAGAATTATGCAAAAATATCCTCAGTGTACAATGTAAAACACCTAATAATGCATGCACAACAGAATTAGGCCGATACCCGCTAATTATCAAAATCCAGAAAATAGACGTTAAATTCTAAAAGGAAGCGATTCCCAGACCTTCCATAACAAAGCCATCACCTACAGAGCATGCTGATCCTGGGGCTCGATTCACAAACACAAACAGACGCCACAGAGCCCCAGGACAGCAACACAATTAGACAAAACCACACTGCCCACAAAATGAGGTGGAAACTGAGCTGCACTTCCTAACCTCCTGCCAAATATATGACCATATTAGAGACACATATTTCCCTCAGATTACACAGACCCACAAAGAACTTGAAAACAAATCCAATTTTGATAAACTCCCATATCTACTGGGTGAAATACCACAGTGTGCCATCACTCCAGGAAGATTTGTGACCTGTTGCCACAAGAAAAGGTCAACCAGTGAAGAACAAACACCATCGTAAATGCAACCTATATTTGTTTATTTATTTTCCCTTTGCACTTTAACTATTTGCAAATCAGACTGTATACAACACTGTATATAGACATAATATGACACTAGAAATGTCTTTATTCTGTAATGTTACTGTTAATTTTTTCTTGTTTATTTCACTTTTGTTTATTATCTATTTCACTTGCTTTGGCAATGTAAACATATGTTTCCAATGCCAATAAAGTCCTTAAATTGAAATTGAATTGAGAGAGAGTTGAAACAGATGGACGTGTGTGATAGAACAGTAGAGTCTGTCAGAGCTCAGTCTTGAACGGAGTAAGGAGTCTGCTCTGAGAAGCATGTCTCCTTTCATTCAATTCAGTCTAACACACACACACACACACACACACACACACACACACACACACACACACACACACACACACACACACACACACACACACACACACACACACACACACACACACACACACACACACACACACACACACACACGTAATGCAGTAGACACATCTAGTACCTGTTGTCACTTCTCTCACTCTTTTCCTCTCCCCTCTCTTCTTCATAAACACAGCCCTTTCCCCATAACCCAGAAGGCAAGTAATTCCCTCTCTCTACTCCTCCTTTCACTTCATTATCTCTCCTCTCCTCCCTCTCAGTAACCAAGGACACGGATTCATCCTTTACTCCCCTCCTCTCACAACAACAAGCCTTCCCAGGTGAGCAGTGTGCCGCTATCTCTCCACTCCCTATCCCCCTCTTTCTCTGCTCCCTCTCCTCCTCCCTCTCTTCTGTTCTTTCTCCTCTCTCCTTCCTCTTTCTCTGCTCTCTCTCCTCCTCCCTCTTTTCTGTTCTTTCTCCTCTCTCCTTCCTCTTTCTCTGCTCCCTCTCCTCCTCCCTCTCTTCTGTTCTTTCTCCTCTCTCCTTCCTCTTTCTCTGCTCTCTCTCCTCCTCCCTCTTTTCTGTTCTTTCTCCTCTCTCCTTCCTCTTTCTCTGCTCCCTCTCCTCCTCCCTCTCTTCCTCCCTCTTCTTCTGTTCTTTCTCCTCTCTCCTTCCTCTTTCTCTGCTCCCTCTCTTCCTCCCTCTTCTTCTGTTCTTTCTCCTCTCTCCTTCCTCTCTGTCTACTCTCCATCCCTTCTCTTCATTTCTCTCTCCTGTGCTAGTCTTTTGGCTAGGGAAGGTAGACCGTGAACAGCACACTGGAACAGTATTTCAGTTGGCCGGATACAGTCAGACATGCTCTGTTCAGCTTCAGCTACCAACAGCAACAGAGATTCCCCCAAAGGCCTGTTACTAGTAGCCTCAGGGCAACCACCACTAAGAGGACAGGAGAAAGTGTAACGTGTACCAACACACACATTTGTTCCAGCCCAGCACTACACACCTGATACAGCTAGTGCAGAGCAGTGTAGATCAGTGCAGCAGTTATGGTCCTGTAGGCCAGGTGGGAGTATAAAGTCAACCATCTCTTACCCTAGAATATCCTTGACACAGCTGCTACACTCACTTCCTATGACCTGAGTGAGGAAAGAAAAATAGTTTGAGAAAAGTCATAGAGACAACATCCACACAGTAAAATAAAACAGGTGTTGTGGAGGTCTATACAGTTGGGGTCTTTCAGTAACCAATGAGAATGTCTTGACAGATATAGGTTGCGAAACCCAACCAGGGCTTGTGAGCCTACATCAAAAAGATTCTTCACTGAGACTTGCTTGTCTGTTTGTTGTGTTCGGCCAGACTAAAGTATGCTAATCTGCAGTGTTCCATGGTGTGTGTCTGTGGGCATTGAGCCATCATTACTGTAGCCTTCTGCTGATCCTCTGTGGGCATTGAGCCATCATTACTGTAGCCTTCTGCTGATCCTCTGTGGGCATTGAGCCATCATTACTGTAGCCTTCTGCTGATCCTCTGTGGGCATTGAGCCATCATTACTGTAGCCTTCTGCTGATCCTCTGTGGGCATTGAACCATCATTACTGTAGCCTTCTGCTGATCCTAGTGTGAACCCATTTGTTCCCACATTTCTTTCAGATATGCCCACTATGTACACCTTATACAATTAGAAACCCCTATAAGCCATATTGCTTTTAAAACAGTATGTTTTATTTTCTGTCACAATTGTGACCGATAGGAACATACAGTGCTGTGCCTATAATAAAATTAACAGATACAGTATTTACCACTATTCCCAAGCTTCAATATCTATATACCTTATCCCATTTACCCACAATTCTAACACAATGACCCACACACCCCAGCCCCAATATCTATACACCTCAGCCCACTTACCCACTTACCCACACACCTAAACACAATGACCCACACACCCCAGCCCCAATATCTATACACCTCAGCCCACTTACCCACACACCTAAACACAATGACCCACACACCCCAGCCCCAATATCTATACACCTCAGCCCACTTACCCACACACCTAAACACAATGACCCACACACCCCAGCCCCAATATCTATATACCTCAGCCCACTTACCCACTTACTCACAAACCTAAACCCAATTACCCCCATGCCCTAACCCTAACACCCACATGCCAATATCCTAATATTAATGTAACCAAGTCCTGATACACCCATATCCTAGCCTTATGTATTACCCATTGACTCGTTCCTTTGCCTAAACACCTCAGCCCTGTTACCCACTTTGCCAAGACCTGTATTCCACCAAGTCATCAACATGTACCTATATCCAGCTATCCACTGCACACTCCAACCCTGTTTATTGCATATCTTAGTCCTGTGACCTCTGACCTCAATACTCTAACAATTTCATAGATAAACTCATAGTACAGTGGTATATTACATTTTCCCCAGTCTCATTCACTGTTTTTCTACCACAAACTTGTCATCACAAAGGATTTGAAAGGGCAATAGATGTCTGTTCAAAGCCATGAACATTGGCATGCTGACTGCAGGAATGTCCACCAGAGCTGTTGCCAGAGAATTGAATGTTCATTTCTCTACCATAAGCTGCCTCCAACCGTTTTAGAGTATTTGAGAGTATGTCTAACCGGCCTCACAACCGCAGACCACGTGTAACCACGCCAGCCCAGAACCTCCACATCCGGCTTCTTCGCCTGCAGGATCGTCTGAGACCAGCCACCCGGACAGCTGATGAAACTGTAGGTTTACACAACCAAAGAATTTCTGCTCAGTGTCAGAAACCGTCTCAGGGAAGCTTATCGGCGTGCTCGTCATCCTCACCAGGGACTTGACCAGACTGCAGTTCGGCGTCGTAACCAACTTCAGTGAGCAAATGCTAATTTTCGATGGCCGCTGGCAAGCTGAAGAAGTGTGCTCTTCAAGGATGAATTACGGTTTCAACTATACTGGGCAGATGGCTGATGTCAACATTGTGAACAGAGTGCCACATGGTGGTGGGGTTATGGTATGGGCAGGTATAAGCTACGGACAACAAATACAATTGCATTTTATCGATTGCAATTTCAATTCACAGAGATACCGTGACCGTGACCTGAGGCCCATTGTCGTGCCATTCATCCGCCTCCATCAACTCACATTTCAGCAACTTCGCACAGCTATTGAAGAGAAGTGGGACAACATTCCACAGGCCACAATCAACAGCCTGATGAACTCTATGTGAAGGAGATGCATGAGGCGTTGCATGAGGCGTTGCATGAGGCGTTGCATGAGGCGTTGCATGAGGCGTTGCATGAGGCGTTGCATGAGGCGTTGCATGAGGCGTTGCATGAGGCGATGCATGAGGCGTTGCATGAGGCGTTGCATGAGGCGATGCATGAGGCGTTGCATGAGGCGTTGCATGAGGCGTTGCATGAGGCGTTGCATGAGGCGTTGCATGAGGCGTTGCATGAGGCGATGCATGAGGCGTTGCATGAGGCGATGCATGAGGCGTTGCATGAGGCGTTGCATGAGGCGTTGCATGAGGCGTTGCATGAGGCGTTGCATGAGGCGATGCATGAGGCGTTGCATGAGGCGTTGCATGAGGCGTTGCATGAGGCGTTGCATGAGGCGTTGCATGAGGCGTTGCATGAGGCGATGCATGAGGCGTTGCATGAGGCGATGCATGAGGCGTTGCATGAGGCGTTGCATGAGGCGTTGCATGAGGCGTTGCATGAGGCGTTGCATGAGGCGATGCATGAGGCGTTGCATGAGGCGTTGCATGAGGCGTTGCATGAGGCGTTGCATGAGGCGTTGCATGAGGCGTTGCATGAGGCGTTGCATGAGGAGTTGCATGAGGCGTTGCATGAGGCGTTGCATGAGGCGTTGCATGAGGCGTTGCATGAGGCGTTGCATGAGGAGTTGCATGAGGCGTTGCATGAGGCGTTGCATGAGGCGTTGCATGAGGCGTTGCATGAGGCGTTGCATGAGGCGATGCATGAGGCGTTGCATGAGGCGTTGCATGAGGCGTTGCATGAAGCGTTGCATGAGGCGTTGCATGAGGCGTTGCATGAGGAGATGCATGAGGCGTTGCATGAGGCGTTGCATGAGGCGTTGCATGAGGCGTTGCATGAGGCGTTGCATGAGGCGTTGCATGAGGCAAATGGTAGTCACAGTAGATATTGACTTCCCCTGTCTTTTTTTTAAAGGTATCTGTGACAAACAGATGCATATCTGTATTCCCAGCATTGTGAAATCCATAGATAAGGCTTAATGAATGTATTTCAATTGACTAATTTCCTTATATGAACAGTAACTCAGTAAAATATTAACAATTGTTGCATCTTGTGTTTATATTTTTGGTCTGTGTATTTAGCAAAACTCACATAAACCAGTTTTACCCTTGTGCAAGAGAAACTGAACAAAACTATTGAAGTTAAATATTTATTATGTTATTACCAGTGGCGGTGGGAGGTGTTTAAGATGAGGGAGGACGATACATTTGTTTATGAGCATGGCCTTATTTCTATTACAGCATATTGGATGACTGTCATTCATATTCCATTCACTCAGTTCATTGTAACATCCAGTGGCGGATTTAGGCATCTTGCCGGGGGTGGCATGCGGCGCCCGCACAAAAATATATATATATTCCGAATGGTGACATTTGCACGATCGGTTTTCTATCACTCATTTGCACGTCACGTCAATAATATCATATGGGACTGTGGGTCAATTAACCTTGTCGGAGTGGGCGCCCTGAATCTAGTTTGTGAGGTCTCCCACTCAGAAGTGCGAGATGGGAAGGGGGCGGGGGTAGGTTGACCTCAGGTCTCCCCACTGGAAGTCCGAGGTAGGGGGTGCGGGGGAATCTATCAAATAGCGCATCTTTAACTTTGTACAGTACTGATGCAATTAGTAATGCAATTAGTTGTGTAATTTAGTTTGTGTGTTTCTTGTTTGAAGTGCAATAGTGTAATAATCAGGTTCTCTTTATACTGTAAGTGTGTTATTCTATTTGTGTATTTGTGTGGTACAGGATTTGTGCAATTTAGTTTTATTTGTGTGTTTTTGTTAGCAATAGGGTAATAGTGTATTATATACTACAATTTATACAATACAATTTGTTTCTATTTGTCTTTGTTACTTCTTTTTGATATGTATGAGTCTTGTTTTTGTATATATTTTTATATTTATATAGTTTTAAATGTTATGATTATTTATTTGTGTTGTTCCAAATGTCTGAATAAAAATGACAGTTATTGCAGAATGGTGCAGCGGGGTTCGCCCAGGGAACCATACAAGCCTGAACCGCCACTGGTAACATCGATAGATTTAGGCTACTACATGATACTAAAATTTTCCCTATACCCATCAGGTTGCTACAACCTAGCCAATGAATGAAGGTTTACAACATAGGTGCACACAGGTCACTTTCATAGCAGCCACATACATACAGCATGATTCCTTTAATCGTTTTAGAATTCCTTCTCGCGACTACGCGCTCTCCTCCTCGCACCTTTTCCCTTTGCTTGTGGACTTCAGTGCACAACACATCAGCTGTCTGTGACCAGGCGGGGAAAAAACGCTACAACCCGCTACAACAGTGTACAGCAAACAGTTTAGCAGTTACACCGGTGGGCCCTGGTGGCAATACATTTGTAAAACCAAAAGCTTACCTTGACTTGGAAGAGTCCCAGTGTTGGATAGCAATAGCCAGCTAGCTAACATAGCATCCCTCTCTGTTTGAGTCAGGTGTTTGAGTAGGCTAAACTAGCTAGCTGCATTTGCTAGCTAAGTAAGTGAAAGTGAAACGTGAAAAAAATACAAAATATAGCTAGCTCTCTCTCTCTCTCTTGCTTCTCCATAATTTGTTCAAAACTGTTCAACTATTGTCTTTCTCTCTTTGAGTGTAATACTCATCACATGTTATGCACTGCAGTGCTAGCTAGCTGTAGCGGATGCTTTCAGTACTAGATCCATTCTCTGATCGTTTGATTGGGTGGCCAACATGTTAGTTCATGCTACAAGACCTCTGATAGGTTGGAGGACGTCCTCCGGAAGTGGTCATAATTACTGTGTAAGTCTATGGAAGGGGGTGAGAAACATGAGCCTCCTAGGTTTTGTATTGAAGTAAAAGTACCCAGAGGGCCTACGCATCGCAAATTCCCTGTGAAATAACTAAATTAAACTTCCAACCGGATGGATCAGATTTATACATTCGATTAAACATCTGGCTCCTGTGCTTATAATATGGCTACACTTTCAGCATTGTGTGTGCACGTCCACACACACACACACACGCACACACACCTGTGAGCTATATATGCCTGCCCCTACCATTTCCTGTTCCAGATGTTGCATAAAGTCTCAAAGAGAAAGTGTGAGAGAGAGAGAGAGAGAGTAAATGAGAGAGAGAAATAGTAAATGAGAGAGAGAGATAGAGAGAGAAAAATAGTAAATGAGAGAGAGAGGGAGAGAAAGAGTACATGAGAGAGAGAGAGAGAGAGAGAAAGAGTAAATGAGAGAGAAATAGTAAATGAGAGAGAGAGATAGAGAGAGAGAAAAATAGTAAATGAGAGAGAGAGAGAAAGAGTAAATGAGAGAGAGAGAGAGAGAGAGAGAGAGAGAGAGAGAGAGAGAGAGAGAGAGAGAGAGAGAGAGAGAGAGAGAGAGAGAGAGAGAGAGAGAGCGGGAGAGAGAGAGAGAGAGAGAGCGGGAGAGAGAGAGAGAGAGATGATTCAGTGGATCTAAAACAGGCATCAGGAGTCAGGACTGCACGTATGAAATGGACACACACACGGTTGAGGGGAGGTTGATGTTGGTTGG
Source organism: Salvelinus fontinalis (assembly GCF_029448725.1). NCBI lineage: Eukaryota > Metazoa > Chordata > Actinopteri > Salmoniformes > Salmonidae > Salvelinus > Salvelinus fontinalis. The sequence goes on along the minus strand of NC_074683.1, from coordinate 42,258,255 downwards.
TGAATCATATCTAAACAATCACAGCTGTTGATGGGAGGGATGCTCATATTCTCCCACTCTCCCCCTTTTCTCTCTCCCCCATCCTACCTTCCTCTGTTCTTCTCTTTCTCTCTCTCCCCCATCCTACCTTCCTCTGTCCTTCTCTTTCTCTCTCTCCCCCATCCTACCTTCCTCTGTCCTTCTCTTTCTCTCTCTCCCCCATCCTACCTTCCTCTGTCCTTCTCTTTCTCTCTCTCCCCCATCCTACCTTCCTCTGTCCTTCTCTTTCTCTCTCTCCCCATCCTACCTTCCTCTGTCCTTCTCTTTCTCTCTCTCCCCCATCCTACCTTCCTCTGTCCTTCTCTCTATCTCTAGTCCCCATTTTACTGTCCCTCTTTCTACTCATTATCTTTCTTGCTGAAATACTGGTGGTTGTTGTTACTGCATATCCTTGGATATCCTGCAATAATTGGCTGTTGAGAATGTTCTTCTTTCCCCTCTGCTCTGTGCCCGCGTGTGTGTGTGTATGTGTGTGTGTGTGTGTGTGTGTGTGTGTGTGTGTGTGTGTGTGTGTGTGTGTGTGTGTGTGTGTGTGTGTGTGTGTGTGTGTGTGTGTGTGTGTGTGTGTGTGTGTGTGTGCATGAGTCACTCCACTGTCTGACTGTGTGATCAAGCACTGGCATGGAGGTGTATGTGTGTGTGTGTGTGTGTGTGTGTGTGTGTGTGTGTGTGTGTGTGTGTGTGTGTGTGTGTGTGTGTGTGTGTGTGTGTGTGTGTGTGTGTGTGTGTGTGTGTGAGAAAGAGAGAGAGAGAGAGAGAGAGAGAGAGAGAGAGAGAGAGTGTGGAGGTGAACCTCTGTCATTGAACACAGTGCTGAAAGTGTAGCTGTAGAATGTGTGTATAATATGCATAATGCATTTCACACATCTATTAACACATCAGCAGGGTACAGTAATGGTGACGCAATCCCCAAGACACACACCTGCGGTGTCTCCTGCGGCCCAAACCAACCTCAACCCATCATAACACCTTCAAACAAACAGCATACAGACCAACTATTCTACAACCATCTGTTGCCTATACAGCGTCCATAGACCGATGTGATCTCTCATGATGAACTTGTAGTACAGTTGGATTTAAATGTCTTCATAGTTCTCTTACCGTTTCTATATTTAGAACAGTGTATGCTTCAATCTAAAGTGAAAACGAAAGGTTGCGGGTTGGCCTGTCAAACGACGGAAATGGGTTTAACTGTCTCTGACCTCAAGACTTCTCAACTTCCTTTACATCTCATCGTGACTATTCAAACCATAGACTGTACAAATCACTATAACATTTCAAACCATGTGAATTGTTGTTTTGTATTTGCAATAAATCCTTAACTAGCTTTGTTGCATTATTCTATATAATACATTTTGGTTTCACTTTACAGTAAATTGAAATGAGAGCGGAAATACAATAGCCTACAAAAATGTTTTTACAAAAGAGTATTCTACATTTCAAGTAAAACAAAGAAAGCAAAAAACTAAAACAAATTATATTTCTTGACAATCACATGAACTTGATTGAATAGATAGCCATGTATCTCTTCTCACCTGGAAAGCACATCGAAGCAATAAACAGACGTCGGAAAGTTTTCCCTTGTCGCGGAGGACTGTAGGCATGTTTGGTCACTGGTCCTCTCCTCGGTCCATCTCACAGAAGACGCACCGTGCGAGCACAAATCGGTACAAATGCCAAACATCCCGTTCTACCGCCAGAGAGCGAGCAGCGTCACCAGCTCAAATGGAGAGTCACGGAGTCGTTGTCGTCTTGGGAGCGAGCGTGCGTGCGGGGGGATTCGCATGACAGAGCCGACGTGACGCATCCGTTATAGGTTCAGGCACGAAGTTCAAACATCCGCGGGGAGCGTCGCTACCTAGACACTACACACACTCACATCAATGACCCACACGCACACACGGAAACAATGTGGCACATACTCCTTCCAGTGCGTATCTGAATGGAAGCACAGTGCAGCGCACAATCTCACCATGCACCCAGTGTACAATCTCTGAAAAGTGAAGGGGGTCACTTGCTGTTAAATTATTATTGTTTCACCCTCTCCGCATCCTGCCAGTGAATGCCTGTGCGATCTATCATTACCGCTAATGCACTCTGCTGGGGTCTGGACTGGGACGCAGCGGGTCTGTGTTGTGTAGAGTTGGTGTTGTCCTAATGAAATATGACTCATGTTCCTGCCCCAGATGCCGCGGGCGGAGAGAGAGAGAGACAGACAGAGAGACAGAGAGAGAGAGAGAGAGAGAGAGAGAGAGAGAGAGAGAGAGAGAGAGAGAGAGAGAGAGAGAGAGAGAGAGAGCGAGAGAGAGAGACAGAGAGAGAGAGAGAGAGAGACAGAGACAGAGAGAGAGACAGAGAGAGCGAGAGTAGGAGAGAGAGAGAGAGAGAGAGAGAGAGAGAGAGAGAGAGAGAGAGAGAGAGAGAGAGAGAGAGAGAGAGAGAGAGAGAGTAGGAGAGAGAGAGAGAGAGAGTAGGAGAGAGATAGAGAGATATAGAGAGAGAGTAGGAGAGTTTGAGAGAGAGAGTAGGAGAGTTTGAGAGAGAGAGAGAGAGAGTAGGAGAGAGAGAGAGGGAGAGAGAGAGAGATAGAGTAGGAGAGAGATAGAGAGATATAGAGAGAGAGTAGGAGAGTTTGAGAGAGAGGGTTTAAATGGAGATGGATTAACAACCCTTCTAAAAAATATACTTTGATCACACATGTGAGAGTTAGATTTGAAAGTACAAATTTGATTTTCACATACGAAAATGCTTGTGATAGTTAGGTTTTAACATGTGAACATTTTTCTCAAGAATATGGGGAGGGGTCAGCAGGGAAAGTGGGGAGAGAGATAAGACTGAGGAAGGAGAAATAGTTTTATCTCCCAGGAGAAGGGAGGGCATAGATCAGTCAACATCTGGCGGATCAAGCAATTGAGTATCTCAGCAGCTTTACGAACTTTTAAAGGGTGAAATACAGTAGTTAGTCTGCATGTGCTATTTTTTTGTAATTGAGCCCAACCGTCTAGTGCTAGAGGAGACCCTGGAGAAAAACACACGGATCTGTAATTGAGCCCAACCGTCTAGTGCTAGAGGAGACCTTGGAGAAAAACGCACGGATCTGTAATTGAGCCCAACCGTCTAGTGCTAGAGGAGACCTTGGAGAAAAACGCACGGATCTGTAATTGAGCCCAACCGTCTAGTGCTAGAGGAGACCCTGGAGAAAAACGCACGGATCTGTAATTGAGCCCAACCGTCTAGTGCTAGAGGAGACCCTGGAGAAAAACACACGGATCTGTAATTGTGTGGTTTCAGCCAACAGTTGAGCATCTCATTGTTTTATTTGGGTGTTTCTATCATGACACAAGGCGAGACCCAGATGCAGACACAGGAGGCAGATGGTTGGACTCTTACAATATTTATGAATCCAATAGGGGAAGGCAAGAGAATGGTCAAAAAGGTCAAAACCGGGAGGACTACCAAAAAGAGAATAGCAAAAGGAGTATGGGAAAAACACGCTGGTTGACTTGACTAACATACAAGACAAACTGGCACAGAGAGACAGGAAACACAGCAATAAATACACTGGGGAAAACAAGCAACACCTGGAGGAGGTGGAGACAATAACGAGGACAGGTGAAACTGATCAGGGTGTGACAACTTCTGATGTTGGTACCATCATATAAATATGAATACCATTCTAGTTTGGTGCATGGTACCACCAGTGCCATGTATTTAGACCTAACTATATATGGCTCTGTGTACCGATATATAGAGTACAATATTAGAGATTAGAATTCTGGCAACATGCATTATCATGGACCTAAGCTGGTTGAATCAATGCTTTTCCATTCTTTATTGGATTTTCACACAAAAAAAATAATATTTAATTTACATCAATCGAACTGATACCCAGTGATGACACACATCGCATACGCTCCAAAGCCATTATTGCGCAATCAGAGCACACTGCCTGGTCTGCGAACGTCCAGCACAAAAACAAACAGTAGGATAGTGTAACGCACCAGCTATCAAACATTTTCAGCATAGCCATATTGACAAAATTATTTTGATTTGTTTGTCAGCCATGCAGCGAAAATCTCGGAGGAAGAAAGAACATGTAGGCTAGCCTAAACAATGCTGTAAGGCGCTAGGCTATAATATAGGCCAATAACATCAGATTCTAAAACTGGATACTAATTTCCTGCTAGGTTAAAATGGCTTTTAGAAATATGATTGGAATTTGTAAAATACCGTATATTATGGGCAATTCTATGCCATGACTATAAACATTAGTAAGAGGGATTACTGTAGTATAGCCTACAGCTCTGCTTTTCCAGCAAGCAGCACAGGAAGCCTATTTGCATGGCAAAGTGATGGACACCAAACAGCCACCTGTAAGTCTGAACAAGTTTAAGTAGGACTCATTACATTCAAAGTAAAAGTAATAACTACTACAGCATGCATTGTAGAATAGTTTGTTGGTAGACTATATTGATAAACACCAGGACAGTGTTGGCCTACTAAAATGTCATTTGATTGTCACTTCAATGAGAGAATGGAGAATAAGTGCAATTACATACAGCTCCATTAAGTATTTTTATCTTTGGACCATGTCGCCATGTTAGGACAATAGACAGAACAGTGTCTGAACTTGCCATCTATTATTTTTCCAGAGAGCAGCACAGTGCACAGTCAGGCTGAGCAAAACATTTAGTATCTGCAACCAAGGACAGAAAGCTATTAACTACTGAACAGTGTCTGTCTCGACAGGTCTCTAACGTTGTGTGGGCTAAAGACGCCCCCCTGGCCAAGGCAGCGGCGATGACAGAGCAGGCTGCTTCTGATGCTACTCCAACAGCTGAAAAAAAGTCCAGGTTTGAGCGCCTGAAGGAAAGGATGGAAGAAGAAAGGAGAGCTGAGCATGAGCACTTGATAAAAAACATTCAGGAGTTGGAGATGAGGGTAAAGTGGGAGCAGAATAAATATGCAGCCCAAGAGAAAGCTCTAAAGGAGATGACCAGAGGGAATGAAAGGGCAGAGGCAGAAAAAACTGCCCTCCAGGAGATCATTCAAAGACTGGTGAAGAAACAGGTGAGGGCAGAGGACGCCTGGGGAAAAAAGCAGGAAGACTGGAAAAAGGACAAAGCCATGTTTTCAGACCAGTGGTCAAAACTGGAGAAGCTTTGTAAGAGGGAGAAATCTGCTCTAATAGATGAAGCAGAGAGCTTTCAAAAGATAATCAAGGATCTCCAGTGTTCCTCGAAAACAAGATTAAGAGAAGATGGATGGGCCAAACAGATGCGACACATGGAAGCGGGGATAGCCCAGAAGAAGATTCTGAAGGAAAAACAGGCACAGGTAGGTCAGTCTGTGCATATTTTTTTAATTTTAATAATTAGATTGATAATGCAGAATCGTTGGTTTGGTAAAGAATAGCCTAAGCCAAATCATGAATGTAGAGGTTGAAGAGTTATAACACTCTGTCCCTTTTCCAGGTGCACAGCAACAGTGTATGCCACATTGGAATAAGAGGCTACTTGAAGAATATAACCAAAAAGTGGAGAGAGAAAAAGGAGAGGGCGAAGGAAGACAAATATGGCCTCCCTGCCCTGATAAGACCAAACGTCTAAATAAGAAAGGAGTCAGGAGGGATTATACAGATTTTCTATTTAATTTAATTTAATGAACAACATTAGTAAGGCAATTTGTGTTATTGGTGGTTCATTATTCCTCGAGTTATTTTCTTTCTACAGTATAAGTGTTGCTTTTGATGGCAAACTGTCCTGCTCAGCCATTGAGACAGACAGATGCCCCTGATCACAACTATAAACTAATAACAACTAACCTATGTCAGAAACACAGATACTGTATTTGCTTATTCCTCTCTCATTAATTTTTGTGTTTTCACTCAGATGTTCACTCAGAGATAATCACAGGAGGTTGGTGGCACCTTAATTGGGGAGGACGGGCTCATAGTAGTGGATGGAGCAGAATCAGTGGAATGGAATCAGATAATTCAAACACATGCCATTCCATTTGCTCCGTTCCAGACATTATTATGAGCTGTTCTCCCCTCACCAGCCTCCACTGGATTACAAAGGGTGTCACGAACTGCAATTACTAAGGGATTGAACATTGTTGAGGAAATGATGACACTAGGAAAAAGACAGAATTGAACTGAACAGTCTGGTAAAAAACGTCACACATTGACAGAAATAATACATGTGTGTTTATATGTGTAAGAAACATACATATGTGTATAATATAGTATTGTGTATATAATTTGTGTTTCTAGTAAAGTATAGCTGTATAGTGGTATATTATTGCAGTATAGTAGTACAGTACAGTATAGTGTAGTATAACAGTATAGTAGTATAATAGTATAGTATAGTAGTATAGTATAACGTAGTATAGAAATACAATACTATTTGCTTATAACCAGTGGTTCAAGGGAAACTCCTGCTCTACAATGAGGAGGAAGCCACTAGCTTCATAGGGATGTGTCTTGCTTCTCCTGGTTCAATGTGGTTGAGTTTTGGTTGAACCCCTCAGAGACTGCACTGCTAATATACCCATGGTGACCTGTTTACGGTTATCAGACCATGGGCAGGCCCCGGTGTTTGTGTGTGTGTGGTGTGGTATGTGTGTGTGTGTCTGTGTGTGCATGCGTGCGTATGTCTGATTGTGGTCCAGGTGTGGCTTCTCTGTTTCCTGTGAGCATGGAGGATGACAGAGAGATCAAATAGACCCTTTCACTGGGTGAGTTATAGCACCATGGGAAAGAGGAGGAGGTGTGTGTGTGTGTATGCATATGTGTGTGTGTTATTATGTGTGTATATCAGAGGCTCGTACTGTAAGTTATAAAGTTAGTATCTCTCCAACACAATAGCAATGATACACAGGCAAATGTCTGCATTATGTTAAATCATGTGGAATTTGGTTAAAAAATAGTAAAAGTAATCAATAAAGAGCTGTTTACATATTCTTCTTCTCACCGGGAGGCGAGATAAAGGGAGGGGGGAGATAAAGGGAGGGGAAGATAAAGGCAGGGGAAGATAAAGAGAGGAGGAGATAAAGAGAGGGGGAGATAAAGAGAGGGGGAGATAAAGGGAGGGGAAAATAAAGGGAGAGGGAGATAAATGGACGGTGAGATAAAGAGAGGGGGAGATAAAGGGAGGGTGAGATAAAGAGAAGGGGAGATAAAGGGAGGGGGAGATAAAGAGAGGGGGAGATTGGTTTGATGAGAAATGTGTCACCCTTAAGCTCAGAGACTCACCCCAAAACACACACTATTATTGCTCTCTCTCTCTCTCTCTCACTTACTCTCTCTTTCGCTCTCTCTCTCTCTCACACACACACACACACACACACACACACACACACACACACACACACACACACACACACACACACACACACACACACACACACACACACACACACACACACACACACACACACACACACACACACTTGAGCCGTGACAGGATCATTAGTAACAGGCCGTATGGTGTTTCAGTATGTGACATGTTAGTAGCTCATATTTATGTTGCTGAGTGTCTGTTCTTTCCTCCTGGTCTGCCCACAGCAGGTGTTCCAGATGTTACTGAAGCTCTTCTCTCAGCTCTCATTTCTTCTCTCTCTCTCTCTCTGTTCTGTCTGTTTCCTCTAGTACTAATGAGACCTCCCCTGATGTGAATTCTGCTGGTCCTTTATGAACTGACCATGAACACACACTCTTATTACTGTCTCTCTCTCTCTCTCTCTCTCTCTCTCACACACACACGCACACGCACACACGCACACGCACACACACTGTCATGAGACCTGACTGTTTCCCTTCCCTCCCATCCACACACAGGAGCTTTAATAACATGTTATACCCCTGGAATACTTCCAATGTTCAAATTCAGGGAAGTAAAAAATGTTGTAAATAAAGTCAATAAAATATTATAGCACGTTTTTTTAGAGAGAGCTCATGAAAAACAGTGTGGAAAATGTGATAGGCAAATAGGAAATTACAGAAGTGGAGGATAGGGAGTGAGAAAGACATGGAGGGAAAGAAAGAGAGGATGTTAGAGAGATGTCAATAGAGAGAGAGACCTGGGGCAGTCTCCACAGTAACAGGCTGGTGGTGACAGGACCTTAGAGGCTCTGGCGTGTCCCTCAACAATGCCTGTTTAGACACCATGATAAACACCTGGGCCTCAGGTGTCCAACCTCCTAACCACACACAGTGCTCCAGAGAGATCTACAGACAAGGACAGCTTCTAGCGGTATCCATGGAGACCCTCAGGGATTCCAGATTCCTCCAGGTAGGTGATCGGTCATGAGCGTTAGAGAGAGATAGAGATAGAGAGAGAGAGAGAGAGAAAGAGAGAGAGAGAGAGAGAGAGAGAGAGAGAGAGAGAGAGAGAGAGAGAGAGAGAGAGAGAGAGAGAGAGAGAGAGAGAGAGAGACAGACAGACAGACAGACAGACAGACAGACAGACAGACAGACAGAGTTAAATAAAGGTTAAATTAATGAAAGAGGCTAAGGAGCACCACCGTGTGGCCAATATGTGAACCGAAGGAGAGTCCAACCACTGCTCCCCACCTAGGCTAATGGGATAGGAGATTCTGACAATGACTTTAGTTTAGTAGACAGGTACAATGGGCCATTCAGAATACACTTATCCATTGTTAATTCACCGATATTAATAGTCTTCATGGGGAATTATTTTGTAAATCGTCAAAATGGTCCCATGTAAAGGGTCACAACTTTGATACTGCTGGTTAGTTCCATTGGGATATGAGTCCAGTCTAACTAGTCCTCCTACATCAGACACCGACGATAAGACCCGTCTAAAAGCATCAGTCCAGTTGCAGGCGACATACATTGTAAGCTATCGACTTTGCTTTCTCCTTCCCTCTTCAAAACAAATATACAGTGTGATAAAGGGATTATGCTGCTGCTATGCAAAGCCATGCAGAGCTATTCAGACAAAAATGTCCCCGCCAACAACTGGTTGGACTAGCTTCTGTTCTTGTTGCTGTGATGTCATCTGCTGTCGGATGAGTGGCTGTGCTGGCGGCAGCGATGCGCATATGCAGTCTGCTGCTCGAACGCATCACAGTGAACTGCATCTGACAGCTTGCCAGGTTGGAGCAAGAGAAAAACATCACACACAAGAGAGTAAAGCCGACCCGTGGAACAAACCCGCTGTATTTTCACAAACCGAGCATCATCCAAATCCACCCGGTAGAGACAATAAAGAAAAGAAAGGAGGGATCTTTCGCGGTTACCGTCCTCCCACAAAGCTCGTATGTATGGAAGGATAATGTTTCTGTTTTAACGCCCCAGATGATTGCGTACCAGGGGTAGCTATTGAAATACGCAAAAACCTGCCGCTTCGTTGGATTTTCCTCTGAGACTGAGGCCATGAATTCCGCGGAGCAGACGGTCACCTGGCTGATCACACTCGGGGTGCTGGAGTCGCCGAAAAAGACTATATCGGATCCAGAGGCATTTTTACAGACCTCCCTCAAAGATGGGGTGGTCTTGTGTAGACTGCTGGAGCGGCTGAGCCCGGGCTCCATGGACAAAGTAAGGACAGAACTGCCGCTTGTCTTCCCTTCTTGCCGCCAGCCTCATCGGCCCGTCTATGCGGCAAGAACCGTGACATAACGCGGTTTATCTCGCTTCTCGTTGCCCACTGGCCCATTAAGATATTCGTTTGTAGGTCACGAGAGCGTAGGTTATTGTTCCTAAAAACAGCTACAAATTATTGCACATATGTCAGTAGGCCTACACTCACGCGTATGATAGGTTTATACAGACAGACAGACCAGACCGTTCGATGTGGCAGATGCGAGTCACGACGATCTATTCTGTGCGCAATTTTTAGTAGCCTTTGTATATTCTTAAACCAAGACAAACGACGAGACGCATTTTGTGTTGTTGTCAAACAAACTCATAAATGTATGGGCTCTATGGTTTGGGAATTGTGTAGCCTATGGATTTTAGTTTTTTTTCTGGAGACAGGCAACAGAAAAGGCCACATATAGCCTACAGATGCGTTGTGAGATTGGAATCCAAAGCGCATTACGCGGTATTACGTTAATGCACAGGACCTATAGGCCTATAGCCTGTGGTTTATATGTAGCCGATGTTTGACACATACTCCGGATCACCAGCTAGTGGGGATGTATGAGGGTACACCACAACAGTGGGCCGCCATTGACCACAAAAGCTCACAGACAGAGATAGAGACCCTCTCCACATTTAAAGCAACAGTGCGGTATTTGTAATGTATGTCTGTCAACACAAACCCCCCAGTCACTTTAGCCTTGTTATATATTGTGTACCCCAAATCCTGTGTGGCTTTAGACAGCTTGGGCGTTCCCTGGCGTTCTTCATCTTAAATGCCTCTCTGACAACAAACTAGCCTAGTGCTGGAAGAGAGATACACTTCCATCACCTTATAGGAGAACATCACCTATTGCCTAATCTAACCAGGGTTCTGACCAACCGTTGATTCTGTTCTTATGGTCTGATAGAGTAGACTATTGAAATCTGCCCATGGTGACCACCGGATGATGAGCTACTGGCCACAAGTAGAAAGGAGGAGAAAGCGTGATATCCCGGCGTTCTGTAGTCTTAGAAAATACCAAACAGTAGCAAGTCTTCCCTCTAGGAAAAATTAAGTTCTTATTTTATTATGTTCTATATCCTATTATATTCTAACTGCATGGGCTAGACTGATAGGCTACAGGTCATTTAACTGGTAATTACTATGGTATAATATCTATATGTCCAGCCTCAACCAGCGCCCAACGTTTATCTATTGTTGTATATCTCACTGGCAGTTCATGCAGCCTTTGGTTATAGACTGGTAATAAAATGTGTGTCGTCAGATCTCTCCTTCTAGATTCAGAGGCCGTATTACATCCATTGGCGTTGTTGTTAGTGTCACTTATTTATTTCCCACCCGTTCTTTGATATTTGTTCTGTTTTGATCAATTTGATCCATCCCGCCTCTCTGTTCAGAGGAGTTGCTAGCGTCCTCCCCTCACTGCTGCTGTGTTGTTTCTCACAGCTCCCATTCGCCAACGTCATTTCCCTCAATCCAATGCCTACTTCCCTGCTAGATAATCTGTAGCTGTATTGTAGAAGCAAGCCAAGGAGAGGGAATGTTGGCTTCTACTCTGAATCAAAACGCGCATAAGACTTTAGACTGCTTCCAATTAGCTAGGCTATGGAAACAAAGTTAATTTTGAGCGAAATTCGTGTTTCTCATATGCATTTTTGTTATCCCAGATCTACCAAGAACCGAAGAACGACGGCGAGTGCTTGAGCAACATAAAGGAGTTTCTCAAAGGCTGCACTTCGTTTCGCGTAGAGGTAAGTTTTCCATAAAATAACCCCACAAACATGCATCCAACATTTAATAAGAAAGATAAAGAACCTACGTAAAATCTTACAAATGTCCAATGTGACACAATAAACAATGGGGCCACGAAGTGGACGGAGGGATAGGCCTACTGACAGTGGGAGGAGGCTGGACTCCGAGCCGAGAACAATCACCCATCGTCGAGTGAGGCTGCCTTGTTTGTCGCCTGCACTGAAATGGCCCATCCACAATCGCAACATTGTAACAGTCATGCTGCAATTATTTGTTGCAGTCGTTTAAAACTGTAACAATGTAACATTATTTGTAGGCTCCAAGTGCAGATAGCTAGTTAATGTATACACTTTGTTAAACGGCCTGGCCCAGGTTATCAGACTGATGCTTTTCCATGATGTAAGTCGTCGTCTTTCTTCGCTGGCCCCCATAGCCTACGTGCATGGCGTTGCGCTTGTGTCCCCCATTCTAGATTTGGAAACACCAGCTAGTTATCCAGATACCCGCAAGCGTGAATTAGGCTACACTTGGTCAATGAATCCACCCAGAGTTGTCAGAAGGTGTAGTCTTCAAACTCACTATCTAGTTGACCCATATAGGAAGTCTAAAGTCTCATTAGTTTTTATTGGGATGTTTTGGTATTGTCTCATACAGCAGCAGCCAATGCTGTCAGTGTCAACTGTTATATCAAAGACTTTGACAATAATGATTAGGGTGAACAGTTAGATTCTAGATCGGTGGTTAGAGGGCAATGGCTATCACACCAGACACACACACACATACACACAGAGAGAGAGAGAGTTTGTTATTGTGTCAGTGCATAGAGGAGTCATTGAACCCACCCAGTCTGGACAATACAGCTCACTGTTCGATCTTCACTATTGACTTTCCTCACTGAGACTGCAGGAGAGAAGGAGATGGGAGAGGGAAAGAAATAGAGAGAAAGAGAGAGAGAGGGAGGGCACTGTAGAATAAAGGGGTCTGAATATGATTTTGTTAATGGGTTACTTGTGCTTGGTGTTGAATGTCAACACAAAGCTTTCTCTTCTTGGATAAGAATTTCATAAATCAAATCAAATGTTGTTTGTCACATGCTTAGTAAATGACAAGTGTAGACTAAAAGTTAAACTCTTTCTTTTGAGCCCTTAACAACAATGCAGAGAGAAAAGAATAGAAAACTAATAACACAAGGAATAAATACACAATGATTAACCATCACTTGGCTATATAGACGGGGTACCAGTACCTACTAGTGCTGAGTAGGTATTGTTGATTTGAAAAAGCCTTTATTTAAATAGGCGTATCACCGACGCATTATGACAACACTTATGTTGAGACAGAATAACATTATAATAGAGATGCTAAACATCTAGTCCAGAGTTTTCCCAGCCTGGTCCTGGGGACCCAAAGTGGTGCACAGTTTTGTTTTTGCCCTAGCACTATGATTCTATTCATCAAAGACTTGATGAGTTGCTTAGTTGAATCAGGTGTCTGAGAGCTGGAGCAAAAACTAAAATGTGTACCCATTTGGATCCCCAGGACCAGGCTTGGAAAACACTGGTGTAGTAAATTAATGTTTGAGGTTGGACTGATTCCAATCTCTGCGAAGTGGACTACTCGTCTCCCTCTCTCCGAGTCATGGGGTGTTTTTGGGATAACTAAGCTTCCCAGGTGTGCAGATAGACAGACCTTGAAATCCTCACAGCAGCCCTCCATGCCCCTCATACCGTAAACCTGTTTCCCTATAAGCTGCTTTAGAGAGGAGAGGAGAGCGAGCCGTGTGTTTGTGTAACATGCAGGGAGCTGGATTATAACAGTGTAGGACAAGGCCAGACATCATAGACCCACTCCAGACCCAAAATTACTGCTGGCTCACAGTACAGCTAGCTGCATGGGGCAGCAGATTAGGGGTGTGTGTGAGTGTGCGTGTGTACGTACTCACACGTTGGTCTGCCAGCGCTTTTTAAGCCCCGACCTGCTTCTGATGGGTGTGTGTTTTAGAGGTCGACCGATTTAATCGGAATGGCCGATTTCAAGTTTTCATAACAATCGGAAATCGGTCATTTTGGACGCTGATTTTGCCGATTATTATTATTTTCATTTGTACACCTTTATTTAACTAGACAAGTCAGTTAAGAACACATTCTTATTTTCAATGACGGCCTAGGAACGGTGGGTTAACTGCCTTGTTCAGGGGCAGAACGACATATTTTTACCTTGTCAGCTCAGGGATTCAATCTTGCAACCTTACGGTTAACTAGTCCAACACTCTAACCACCTGCCTCACGAGGAGCCCGCCTGTTACGCGAATGCAGTAAGAAGCCAAGGTAAGTTGCTAGCTAGCATTAAACTTATCTTATAAAAAACAATCAATCAATAAATCAATCATAATCACTAGTTATAACTACACATGGTTGATGATATTACTAGTTTATCTAGCGTGTCCTGCGTTGCATATAATCAATGCAGTGCGCATTCGCGAAAAAGGACTCGTTGCTCCAACGTGTACCTAACCATAAACATCAATGCCTTTCTTAAAATCAATACACAGAAGTATATATTTTTAAACCTGCATATTTAGCTAAAAGAAATCCAGGTTAGCAGGCAATATTAACCAGGCTCGTAAGCATTCATTCGAACAGCACTTTCGTGCGTTTTGCCAGCAGCTCTTCACTGTTTATGACTTCAAGCCTATCAACTCCCGAGATTAGGCTGGTGTAACTGATGTGAAATGGCTAGCTAGTTAGCGGGGTGCGCGCTAATAGCGTTTCAAACGTCACTCGCTCTGAGACTTGGAGTAGTTGTTCCCCTTGCTCTGCATGGGTAAATCTGCTTCGAGGGTGGCTGTTGTCGATGTGTTCCTGGTTCAAGCCCAGGTAGCGGCGAGGAGAGGGATGGAAGCTATACTGTTACACTGGCAATACTTAAGTGCCTATAAGAACATCCAATAGTCAAAGGTATATGAAATACAAATCGTATAGAGAGAAATAGTCCTATAATTCCTATAATAACTACAACCTAAAACTTCTTACCTGGGAATATTGAAGACTCATGTTAAAAGGAACCACCAGCTTTCATATGTTCTCATGTTCTGAGCAAAGAACTTAAACGTTAGCTTTCTTACATGGCACATATTGCACTTTTACTTTCTTCTCCAACACTTTGTTTTTGCATTATTTAAACCAAATTGAACATGTTTCATAATTTATTTGAGGCTAAATTGATTTTATTGATGTATTATATTAAGTTAAAATAAGTGTTCATTTAGTATTGTTGTAATTGTCATTATTACAAAAAAACAAAAAAAAGGCAGATTAATCGGTATCGGCTTTTTTGGTCCTCCAATATTTCATAATCGGCCGACCTCTAGTGTGTTTGGCAGATGATTGTATACTGTTTTCACGCCCTGACCTTAGAGAGCCTTTTTATGTCTCTATTTGGTTTGGTCAGGGTGTGATTTGGGGTGGGCATTCTATGTTTGTTTTTCTATGATTTTGTATTTCTATGTTTTGGCCGGTTATGGTTCTCAATCAGGGACAGCTGTCTATTGTTGTCTCTGATTGGGAACCATACTTAGGTAGCCCTTTTCCCTCCTTTCTTTGTGGGAAGTTGTCTTTGTTTGGCACTATGCCCTTAAGCTTCACGGTCGTTTTTGTATTGTTTATTGTTTTTGTTGGCGTAATTTTCTTAATAAAAGGAATATGTACGCTGCACCTTGGTCCGCTTCTTACGACGGCCGTGACAACTGTTTGGTGTGTGTTTATGTTGTTTTCTTTGGATTATTCTATGGGCAATTCCACAGTAACAGTGATGCTGAGACTCAGATTTGTCACTTTAAAATGTATGCCAAACAAAAAACACTGATTGCTAAACAAACCACACAACTATGCACAATGACTACTTTTAACAATTTCCACAGAAAACCTTTCAAAAACACATTTACTTGAAGAACAGTGCTGATGCAAAATTTGTTAACAGAATGACCAGCAGCACAAACCGTCATTCTGATACAAAACTTCACTCTTCTTCAAGTAAATGTGTTTTTATGTCTTCAGACTGTTTGGAGCCATGTCACACACTCTGTGCAGCAGTTAGCTGACCCTTCACCCCTGACCTGTTCACAACAGGAAGTGACTCTAAGAGTTTCCACACTCCCTGTAGTCATCGATCCAGTTAAGAGTACTTTTGAAATGCACCTTTCCTCCCTCCATTGGAGTGGCCACTCCAATGATATTCTGGATAAGTTAATGCCATATAGCGGCACTCCTGATTTCACCTACTGCATCTATCATGTCAGGGCTGGGGTGGAAGGGCCACAGGGGAACCAGTCCTTGTACGTTCAGCTCTGGTTAAGCCCTAATGATTGAAACATTGTGTCAATAAACCACATTGGAGAATAGTGTGAGGTGTGTCACTTTCACGTTTTTCTGCACATATTATTTGACATCAATAACCTTCTCACAATCATTGAATGTTTGTATGTAATATGTACCTCTATGGGACAGTGGAGGAATATGGGACTGGACTGGAACTCTGGAAATAGCACAGTACAGGCCATGCACACACAAACACACACATTCTCTCAGGGCATAGACTGTCTGGAATCAGAGCGGAAGATAAAAGGGAGCCACATCTCAGTCACTCCCCCTCAGTGGTCCGACAGTAACCACTGCACAGAGAGGGAGAGATGGATGGGGGAGGGGGGGGAGATGGATGGAAGGGGAGTGACAGATGGATGGGGAGGGAGGGAGAGATGGAAGGGGAGGGAGGGAGAGATGGAGGGGGAGGGAGGGAGAGAGTGACATACATTAACAGACATTTTACAGGGAGAGAATGAAACTACATTAATTCACCCCACAAGCACATTAACTCCAAACTATCTACTCTACTCCAGTCAACTACCTCTTCTTGTGTTGCACAGGACATTTTTGCTCATCTGATGCTTTCTACAACTCATTTGGTTTACAGTAGTTTGTGAAGCTGTCTGTATGCTACTGTGCTAGTGAAAATGAGATCTATTGATTGGCAGTGGCAGGCATTGTGATGACCCAGCTCCAGTGCTGTCCAATTGACTAGTGATTTTTTTCCCCCATTACTTTTTGGCATGTCTCCACGTATTTTAGTTTTGAAACGAACACAGTGTCATACACAGGAATGATGTGCATCATGCACGCACACACACTTGCACACAAACACACACCAGTGGCGGCTGGTGGGAGGAACTATAGGAGGACAGGCTCAATGTAATAGCAGGAATGGAATAAATGGAACGGTATCAAACATATGGAAACCACATATTTGACCCCGTTCCATTAATTCCATTCCAGCATTATAATGAGCCCGTCCTCCTATAGCTCCTCCCACCAGCCTCCACTGACACACACACACACACACTGACCCGTCTTTTTCTCGTCTCCCACAGGTGTTTGAGCCCAGTGATCTGCTCCTAGGACTGAACTTCTCCAGGATACTCAGCAGTCTGGTGGCTCTCAACAAAGTGACTGCAGGTTAGTAGAAAGTGTGTGCATGTGCGCAGCCCATGTGAGTATGTGTGTTCAGTATAACTATTCTATTGTGTGTGTATATACAGTGTATTGTGTGTGTGTGTATATACAGTGCTTTCAGAATGTATTCAGACCCCTTGACTTTTCCACATTTTGTTACATTACAGCCTTATTCTAAAATGCATTACAAAATTTCCCCCCTCATCAATCTACACACAATACCCCATAATGACAAAGCAAAAACAGTTTTTTAGATTTTTTTGCAAATTAAAAAAATAAATAATGAAATCGTATTTACATAAGTATTCAGGCCCTTTACTCAGTACTTTGTTGAAGCACCTTTGGCAGCGATTACAGCCTCAAGTCTTCTTGGGTATGACGTTATAAGTTTGGCACACCTGCATTTGGGGAGTTTCTCCCATTCTTCCCTACACATCCTCTCAAACTCTGCCAGGTTGGATAGGTAGTGTCGCTGCACAGCTTTTTTTAGGTCTCTCCAGAGATGTTCGATTGGGTTCAAGTCCGGGCTCTGGCTGGGCCGCTCAAGGACATTCAGAGACTTGTCTCGAAGCCACTCCTGCGTTGTCTTGGCTGTGTGCTCAGTGTCGTTGTCCTGTTGGAAGGTAAAGCTTCACCCAAGTCTGAGGTCTGCAGTGCTCTGGAGCAGGTTTTCATCAAGTATCTCACTGTACTTTGCTTCCGTTCATCTTTCCCTCGATCCTGACTAGTCTCCCATTCCCTGCCACTGAAAAACATCCCCACAGCATGATGCTGCCAACACCATGCTTCACCGTAGTGATGGTGCCAGGTTTCCTCCAGACATGATGCTTGGCATTCAGGCCATTCTTGGTTTCATCAGACCAGAGAGTCTTGTTTCTCATGGTCTGAGTCCTTTAGGTGCCTTTTGGCAAACTCCAAGCGGGCTGTCATTTGCCTTTTACTGAGGAGTGGCTTCCGTCTGGCCACTCTACCATAAAGGCTTGATTGGTGGAGTGCTGCAGAGATGGTTGTCCTTCTGGAAGGTTCTCCCATCTCCACAGAAGAACTCTGGAGTTCTGTCAGAGGGATCATCGGATTCTTGGTCACCTCCCTAACCAAGGCCTTTCTACCACGATTGCTCAGTTTTGCCGGGTGGCAGCGCTAGGAAGAGTCTTGGTGGTTCCAAATTTCTTCCATTTAAGAATGATGGAGGCCACTGTGTTCTTGGGAACCTTCAATGCTGCAGAATGTTTTCTGTGCCTTGACACAATCCTGTCTCTGAGCTCTATGGACAATTCCTTCAACCCCATGGCTTGGTTTTTGCTCTGACATGCACTGTCAACTGGGGTACCTCATATAGACAGGTGTGTGCCTTTCCAAATCATGTCCAATCAAATGAATTTACCACAGGTGGACTCGAATAAAGTTGTTGAAACATCTCAAGGATGATCAATGGAAACAGGATGCAGCTGAGCTCAATTGCGAGTCTCATCATAGCAAAGGGTCTGAATACTTATGTAAATAAGGTATTTTTGTTTTTATTTGTAATAAATTAGCATCAATGTCCAAAAACCTGTTTTTGCTTTGTCGTTATGGGGTATTGATTAAGAAAACCTTTTATTTAATCAATTTTAGAATAAGGCTAGAACATAACAACATTTTGGAAAAAGTCAAGGGGTCTAAATACTTTCCGAAGGCACTGCTCTATTCTTTATCTGTAGACATTGGAGTGGGCAGTGACAGTGTCTGTGCCCGTCACTCGTCAGCCCATCGGATCAAGTCGTTTGAGTCTCTGGTCTCCCAGTCATCACTGGGTCGATCCTCCAAGCTGCTTCAGAACCAGTTCCGCAGCCTGGTGAGAAACACGTAGACACACACAAAAACACACATAGCAGCCTCAGTGCTGAAGCCCAACTTCTGAAATGTCTGTATCTCAAAGTGCATCTATGTCAAAGGGAGATTTGTGTGGGCTTATCAGTATTCAAGTCCTTAGTCAGTATTCAAGTCCTTATTTGTCCATTACTGAGCCATCGGCCCACCCTTTCTAACTCCCTATCCCACTAATATTCCTCTCCTCCCTTCTCTACCTCCCCCTCTCCCCTCTCCCCTTGTCCTTTCCTTCACCAACCCTCCCTCGCTACCCTCCTCACCTCTCTTGCTCCCTACCGCACCCATCTACCTCCTCCTCTCTACCTCCCTTCCTCCCCCTCTCTGCCTCTCTGCCTCCCCCTCTTTACCTCCCTCATCAAATCTCTACCTCCCTACCTCTCCACCTCCCCCCTCTCTTTCCCTCTCCCCTCTTTCCCTTTCCCCTTCCCTACCTCCCTCTCTACCTCCCTACCTCCCTCTCTCTACCTCCCTACCTCCCCCTCTCTACCCCTACCTCTCTGTCTCCCTACCTCCCCACCTCTCTGCCTCCCTACCTCTGCCTCCCTACCTCCCCCTCTCTTCCTCTCTACCTCCCCTCTATCACCCTACCTCCCCCTCTCTACCGCCCTACCTCCCTGTCTCTACCTCCCAACCTCCCCTTCTCTACCTCCCCCTCTCCACCTCCCTACCTCCCTTCCTCCCCTTCTCTACCTCCCTACCTCCCCTTCTCTACCTACCTACCTCCCTACCCACCTCCCCCTCTCTACCTCTCTACCTCCCTGTCTCTACCTCCCAACCTCCCCTTCTCTACCTCCCCCTCTCCACCTCCCTACCTCCCTTCCTCCCCTTCTCTACCTCCCTACCTCCTCTTCTCTACCTACCTACCTCCCTACCCACCTCCCCCTCTGTACCGCCCTTCTCCCCCGTCTCTACCGCCCTCCTCCCTCTCTCTGCCTCCCTACCTCCCCTTCTCTACCTCCTCCTCTCTACCTCCCCTACCTCCCTACCTTCCCCTCTCTACTGCCCTACCTCCCCCTCTCTACCTCCCTACCTCCCCCTCTGTACCGCCCTTCTCCCCCGTCTCTACCGCCCTCCTCACCTCTCTACCTCCCTACCTCCCTCTCTCTGCCTCCCTACCTCCCCTTCTCTACCTCCTCCTCTCTACCTCCCCTACCTCCCTACCTCTATCTCTCTACCTCCCCCTCCCTACCTCTCTACCTACCTACCTTCCCCTCTCTACTGCCCTACCTCCCACTCTCTACCTCCCTCCTCACCTCTCTACCTTTCCTATAGGACATGTCTGAGGGCAGCGGGACGCAGCTATTGGTCAAGGCTCGCTTCAACTTTGAACAAACCAATGAGGACGAGCTGTCCTTCAACAAGGGCGATGTCATCAACGTGACACGCCAGGAGGAGGGCGGCTGGTGGGAGGGGAACTTCAACGGCAAGACCGGCTGGTTCCCTAGCAACTATGTCCGTGAGATCAAAGGCTGTGGTAGGTATCCCTTATTATTCTTGCTACTGGACATCACATAACCCAGGAATATCAGAAAGGACGTGAAGGAAAAGGATAGTGTCTGATGGAGAGAAATAACTAATTTCTCCCTCTCCCTCTGAGACAAACAAGTGTCCCCCAAATCTGGGACCCTCAAGAGCCCCCCAAAAGGCGTTGACACTACGGCCATTAGCAAGACCTATTACAATCTGGTAAGACCTGGTCATCCAACTTACTTCTCTCACTGTCCGTCTGTCTCTTTCTCTCCCTTTCTCTGGCTCTTTCTCTCTCTCTCTTTCTGTTTGCGTGTGTCTCTCAATACTGCTGTAACTATCCTCAATAAAAGAAAACAGGCTTTTTAAAGCTTGACATTACTCTTAACGCTGTAGGCCTGAGGTGCCATGGCCGCTCCAGATAGCTTGACCTAGTTCTGTGTGTGTGTTGTGTTGTGTTCCTGACATTTTAATGTATCTCAGTGCTCTGGTTTACTGAGATGAGAGAGCAAGTAAATACATGCTATATTAGAGACAGAAAGAGAAAGAAAAAGACAGAGAGAGAGAGAGAGACCCCCATTACCGGCTCAGACAGGGCCTCCTGGACCTCCCCCAGGAATCTCAAGTAGCCTAAGAGATGTTAGTTCTGTTTGTTGTGCCAGGAGCCGCAGGTCACACAGCCTTAGTAAACCCGCTGCCATCAGTCACTTCTGCAGGGAGGCTGATTGAACCGATCTCAAAAGGAGGGCTGGATTGTGGAAGATAGGCTTCTCCCACACCCACAGCCCAGGTTCCACACCCCCTTCTTGTGTGGGCCTCCACAGCTTTCAGGCATCAGCAACGCAGAGTACAAATCAGAGACCTTCTGTACTCAGCTCTCCTCAGCAGCACGCATGCTGGTTCCCTCCAGCCTACATCAGTATGGTAGAGCAGTCTCTGCGCCGCCTTTTGTCGGAATGCAGCCACCCTGCTCTCCAGTTCCACCAGGTCCTGGCCTCCTTCGTGGACGGACATGTACGTCATCTGAATTTCTTTCAACACTGCCGCCCTCAGCCAGTGATAGCCCTATGATAAAAAATCTACCAGCTTGCATTGCAAGTCTGCGAGCAGACCGGCAGAGGGGTTGAGGACAGCCAGTTTATGCCACAGGGAAGATGCCACCAGGTTGTTGATTATCAGCACCCTCCCTCTATATGACACTTGGGACAGGAGCCACCTTCACCTGGCCAGTTTTGACACCACTGCCTGTGGCAGCTCCTCCCAGTTCTTCCTGACCCACCTCTCCGAGCCCAGGTACACCCCCAAAATATTAAACCCTTCACAACCCCATTGCGTACCCCCTGGAAGCAGAGGGGGGGCCCTATCCCCCCATGCCCCACATAAGAGCTTTGCTCTTGCCCCAGTTCACCTTAGCTGACAAAGCTCTCTTGTACACCTTCAGAATAGTCTATAGTGCATTCATATCCTGCCCATCCCTGATCATCACAGAAACATCATCTGCATACGCCAACACTGCAATGCCTTTCACCACACCCATGCCTGTCCAGCACACTCCCTGCAGTCTCCTGTGTAGCAGGCCTAAAAATGGCTAGTGTATATAACTGCCCCGATAGAGGGCATCCTTTTCTTATGCCCCGTCTCACCCAGACTGGCCTACTGAGCCCCCCTCCCACCTTGACCATACATGACGCCCCAGCATACAACATCTTCACACAGGCCAAAAACCATTCCCCAAACCCAAACACAGACATCACATCAAACAGATACTCATGGTCCACTCTATCAAAAGCCTTCTCTTGATTTAAAGAGACCAGTCCAAAGTTCACATTAGAACCTGTCGACAAGTTCAACATGTCCCTGATTAAGAACAAGTTGTCCGTGATTGAGCGTCCCGGTACACAATTTGTCTGATCCTTGTTTACTATAAACTCCAGATGGGACTATCAGTCTGTCAGCGAGGACCTTGGCAAATATCTTGTAGTCCGCACAGAGCAATGCCACAGGCTTCCAGTTCTTAAGTTCACACAAGCCCCCTTTTTTGGGCAGGAGAGCCAGAGCCGCCCGACGGCAGCTCATCGGCAACTTTCCTACCCCGACGCACTCACACAACACGGAAAGGAAGTCCAGTCCAATTATTCCCCAGGTGTACGGCCGGGGGACATCTATTTTACGGCCTCTGCTAGTTCATGGTGCAACAGGGGAATGTTCATTTCATCCCTCTGTGTCAGAGATAGCTTAGAGAGTTCTGCAAACAAGACCTGAGCACACATAGGATCACACAGTTCTGCCCTATACAACTCAGTATAAACCTCCACAGTCTGATCACGCATCTGCCCCACCACAGAGGTCACCCGCCCATCAGACAGCTTCAGCGCTCTGTCTTTCCAAACCAAAGAAGAAGGAGCTGGGAGCATCCATCTCCTTGAGCATGGAGAACCTAGCTCTTACAAGCGCTCCCTTTGCTTTAACCTGGAAAAACTGCCCAGGTCCCTACGTAATTCAGCTAAATTAGCTTTGAGGCCTACATTGCCTTGCTCCACTATCTCTACCACCACTTCACTGATACTGCGCTCGAGTTCTCCCAATACCCTCCTAGCCTCTGAGGATGAGAGAGCTGTATACTGTTGACAGAAAAGCCGAATTTGGACTTTCCCCACATTCCACCATTGACTCAGAGACCCATACTCCTCTCTTCGCTGCCCCCACCTTTCCCCAAAAACCTGGAAACCTGAGCAAAAAGTGGCGTCTTGTAAGAGCTTTACATTAAACTTCCAATAGGATGCCTGCCGAGGCCCTGGTGAAATAGACAACCGAGCCATTGTTATGTGGTGATCCGAAAAACCCACCGGGAGAATGGTAGCGACCAAAAGTCTATTGCTCTGATTCTTGGATGTAAAAGAGATCTAGTCTGGCTGCACTCACCCTAGCCCCAAAGACTTTCACCTATGCTTACTGTCTTGTGATGGGATGTCTAGTTCTCCAAACATCCACTAGGTCAAACTGCTTAATTATGTCCCTTAACACCCCCCACTGAGCTTGAATCAGGCTCCTCCCCATTTCTATCTTTCATAAAATGCATCGTACAGTTCCAGTCCCCGCCGACCACCAGCGTCTCCTCAGGCGCTACCTGTGAGAGTTCCTGGCTGAGACACCCAAACAGACGACCCCTCTCTCTCCCTGTGTTAGGCGCATACATGTTTCTAAGGACAAAACCCCTGTTGTTAATTTCTGCTTTTACTACAAGCAGTCTACCCCTACACATCTCCTTTGAGGAGCACATTTTTACGGCCAGACCCGGTGCAAAAACGACTGCCACCCCTGCACTAACATTTGTTCCATGGCTCAGCACACTTTCCCCTTTCCACCAGAGCCCCCAGTCGACTTCATTCACCACATCACTATGCGTCTCCTACAGAAACATCACATGTACTTGTTTTGGTTTTACATACACTACCGTTCAAAAGTTTGGGGTCACTTAGAAATGTCCTTGTTTTTGAAAGAAAAGCACATTTTTTGCACATTTTAAATAATATCAAATTGATCAGAAATACAGTGTAGATATTGTTAATGTTGTAAATGACTATTATTGGAAACGGCAGATTTTTTTATGGAATATCTACATAGGCGTACAGAGGACCATTATCAGCAACCATCACTCCTGTGTTCCAATGGGACGTTGCGTTAGCTAATCCAAGTTCATAATTTTAAAAGGCTAATTGATCATTAGAAAACCCTTTTGCAATTATGTTAGCACAGCTGAAAACTGTTGACCCACTTCCTCAACCTAAAACATTTCCTGGGTGAGAGGACACCATGCCCCTCGTTTTTCATTGCGTGTTGTACTGGTTTAACAAACTTTCCCGGATCACAATAAAAAGCTTCAAGATTAACGCCTTTCCATTTAGACTCATTCAGGAACCTTGACAGTTCCCTCACCGTGTACTTTGACCATTCTGTCTGACTGGCTGTCAGCTCTGGACCCATTGAGGAGGAGACTGAAAAGAAAGCCTCCTCAGCGTCCTCCACCATCCATAACCCGACTAGACCCAGCCTCATCTACACTACCATCCATAACCTGACTAGACCCAGCCTCATCTACACTACCATCCATAACCTGACTAGACCCAGCCTCATCTACACTACCATCCATAACCTGACTAGACCCAGCCTCATCTACACCACCATCCATGACATGACTAGACCCAGTCTCATCTACATCACCATCCATAACCTGACTAGACCGAGCCTCATCTACACCACCATCCATAACCTGACTAGACCCAGCCTCATCTACACCTCCATCCATGACAGGACTAGACCCAGCCTCATCTACACCACCATCCATGACAGGACTAGACCCAGCCTCATCTACACCACCATCCATGACAGGACTAGACCCAGTCTCATCTACACTACCATCCATAACCTGACTAGACCCAGCCTCATCTACACTACCATCCATAACCTGACTAGACCCAGCCTCATCTACACTACCATCCATAACCTGACTAGACCCAGCCTCATCTACACTACCATCCATAACCTGACTAGACCCAGCCTCATCTACACCACCATCCATGACAGGACTAGACCCAGCCTCATCTACACTACCATCCATGACAGGACTAGACCCAGTCTCATCTACACCACCATCCATAACCTGACTAGACCCAGCCTCATCTACACCACCATCCATCCATGACAGGACTAGACCCAGCCTCATCTACACCACCATCCATGACAGGACTAGACCCAGCCTCATCTACACCACCATCAATGACAGGACTAGACCCAGTCTCATCTACACCACCATCTATAACATGACTAGACCCAGCCTCATCTACACCTCCATCCATGACATGACTAGACCCAGCCTCATCTACACCACCATCCATGACAGGACTAGACCGAGCCTCATCTACACTACCATCCATAACCTGACTAGACCCAGTCTCATCTACACCACCATCCATAACCCGACTAGACCCAGCCTCATCTACACTACCATCCATAACCTGACTAGACCCAGCCTCATCTACACCAC
>NC_074683.1:42217969-42227969 GCF_029448725.1 Salvelinus fontinalis | reverse complement strand
CATCAGATGACAGTCTGATAACATATTTATTGTATAGCATAGGTTTTGTTAGAAAAATGTGCATATTTCAGGTATAAATCATAGTTTACAATTGCAGCCCCCATCACAACTGTCACTAAAATGACTAGAATAACTACTGAGACCATCGTGTATTAGCTAATTACTCATCATAAAACATTTCTTAAAAATACACAGCGTACAGCAGATGAAAGACACAGATCTTGTGAATATAGCCAATATTTCAGATTTTCTAAGTGTTTTACAGCGAAAACACAATATAGCGTTATCTTAGCTTACTACAATAGTCAGTCACACAGCAGCATTGATTCAAGGCAAAAATAGCAATAACGTTATAAACCACCAAACGCTATTAATTTTTTCACTAACCTTCTCAGAATTCTTCAGATGACAGTCCTGTAACATCATATTACACAATTCATATAGAGTTGGTTCGAAAATGTGCATATTTAGCCGCACAATTCGTGGTTACACAACGTGATTAGTGGGCAAACAATCAAGCAATCTGTCCTGCGCCATCTTGGAAAGGCACCTATTCTTATCGAAAGCTATACATAAACTTGACTAAAAAAATACAGGTTGGACAGCAATTGAAAGACAAATTAGTTCTTAATGCAATCGCTGAGTTAGATTTTTAAAATTAACGTTATTAGACATACAGTGTGCGTTACAGCCAGACTAGTGCCGCAATAATGGCGGACAAATACGTTTACATTTTTCCACATAAATGCGGAATAACATCATAAATAGCTCTTACTTTTGGACGAGCTTCCATCAGAATCTTGGCGAAGTGGTCCTTTGTCCAAAAGAATTGTTGCTTGGTTGTAAAACGTCGTGTTCAAATTCGGAAGTAGCAGCTAACAAGTAGCTATGAGGCCACAGAATGCCCAAAACTTTTTACTCAATACTAAGGAAATTCCGAAAATAGCAATATACTCGCATAAACTGATATAACTCGGTTTAAAATAACTTCGTTATGATGTTTCTAACACCTATAACGAATTAAATTACAGACGGATATATCTAAGGTCGATAACTGAGCGTTCCAAAATGCCATCCTGAGGTCTTGCTTTGCGTAATGGCGAGCGTTGAAAAGATAGGTCCTCTCGCTCCTTGACCTTTTATAAACTCTGGGAACTACGCAGAAAGTCCATTCCACTTCTCATTGGTTCCTGACATCCAGGGGAAGGCGGGTGCAGTTCATGTCGACCCATAGGATACATACAGAGCTTTAAACTGATCTGAGAGCAGAGCCTAGTTTTCAGACCTTCGCTGTTCCTGTCATGGATTTCGCTGCAGAGAGAGTTCTGTTTCACCCACAGACATAATTCCAACGGTTTTAGAAACTAGAGAGTGTTTTCTATCCAATAGTAAGAATAATATGCATATTGTACGAGCAAGAATTGAGTACGAGGCCGTTTAAATTGGGTACATATTTGTGCTATGTCGAAATGGCACCCCCCTAGTGGCAAGAAGTTTTACGACACTAATAGCTTACAGACGGTAGGCAATTAAGGTCACAGCTATGAAAACTTAGGACACTAAAGAGGCCTTTCTACTGACTCTGAAAAACACCAAAAGAAAGATGCCCAGGGTCCCTGCTCATCTGCATGAATGTGCCTTAGGCATTTTGCAAAGAGGCATGAGGACTGTAGATGTGGCCAGGGCAATACATTGCAATGTCCGTACTGTGAGACGCCTAAGACAGAGCTACAGGGAGACAGGACGGACAGCTGATTGTCCTCGCAGTGGCATACCACGTGTAACAACACCTGCACAGGATCGGTACATCCGAACATAAGACCTGCAGAACAGGTACAGGATGGCAACAACAACTGCCTGAGTTACACTAGGAATACACAATCCCTCCATCAGTGCTCAGACTGTCCGCAATAGGCTAAGAGAGGCTGGACTGAGGGCTTGTAGGCTTGTTGTAAGGCAGGTCCTCACCAAACATCACCGACAACAATGTCGCCTATGGGCACAAACCCACCGTCGCTGGACCAGACAGAACTGGCAAAAAGTGCTCTTCACTGACGAGTCACGGTTTTGTCTCACCAGGGGTGATGGTCAGATTCGCGTTTATCGTCGAAGGAATGAGCGTTACACGGAGGCCTGTACTCTGGAGCAGGATCGATTTGGAGGTGGAGGGTCCGTCATGATCTGGGGCGGTGTGTCACAGCATCATCGGACTGAGCTTGATGTCATTACAGGCAATCTCAACACTGTGCGTTACAGGGAAGACATCTTCCTCCCTCATGTGGTACCCTTCCTGCAGGCTCATCCTGACCCTCCATCATGACAATGCCACCTACCATACTGCTCGTTCTGTGCGTGATTTCCTGCAAGACAGGACTGTCAGTGTTCTGCTATGACCAGTGAAGAGCCCGGATCTCAATCCCATTGAGCACGCCTGGGACCTGTTGGATTGGAGGGTGAGGGGTAGGGCCATTCCCCCCCTGAAATGTCCAGGAACTTGCAGGTGTCTTGGTGGAAGAGTGGGGTAACATCTCACAGCAAGAACTGGCAAATCTGGTGCAGTCCAAGAGGAGGAGATGCACTGCAGTACTTAATGCAGAAACTGTTACTTTTGATTTTGACCACACCCCTTTGTTCAGGGACACATTATTCCATTTCTGTTAGTCACATGTCTGTGGAACTTGTTCAGTTTGTCTCAGTTGTTGAATCTTGTTATGTTCATACACATATTTACACATGTTAAGTTTGCTGAAAATAAATGCAGTTGACAGTGAGAGGATTAATTTTTTTACTGAGTTTATATACTGTATATACAGTTGAAGTCAGAAATTTACATACACCTTAGCCAAATAAATTTTAACTCAGTTTTTCACAATTCCTGACATTTAATCCTAGTAAAAAGTCCCTGTCTTAGGTCAGTTAGGATCTCAACTTTATTTTAAGAATGTGAAATGTCAGAATAATAGTAGAGAGAATGATTTCTTTAAGCTTTTATTTCTTTCATCACATTCCTAGTGGGTAAGAAGTTTACATACACTCAATTAGTATTTGGTAGCATTACCTTTCAATTGTTTAACTCGGGTCAAACATTTCGGGTAGCCTTCTACAAGCTTCCCACAATAAGTTGGGTGAATTTTGGCCCATTCCTCCTGACAGAGCTGGTGTTACTGAGTTAGGTTTGTAGGCCTTCTTGCTCGCACACGCTTTTTCAGTTCTGCCCACAATTTTCTATTGGATTGAGGTCAGGGCTTTCTGATGGCCACTCCAATACCTTGACTTTGTTGTCCTTAAGCCATTTTGCCACAACTTCGGAAGTATGCTTGGGGTCATTGTCCATTTGGAAGACCCATTTGCAACCAAGCTTTCAAATCAAATGTATTTTTATAGCCCTTCTTACATCAGCTGATATCTCAAAGTGCTGTACAGAAACCCAGCCTAAAACCCCAAACAGCAAGCAATGCAGGTGTAGAAGCACGGTGGCTAGGAAAAACTCCCTAGAAAGGCCAAAACCTAGGAAGAAACCTAGAGAGGAACCAGGCTATGAGGGGTGGCCAGTCCTCTTCTGGCTGTGCCGGGTGGAGATTATAACAGAACATGGCCAAGATGTACAAATGTTCATAAATGGTGAACGGAAAATAATAATAATCACAGTAGTTTTTCGAGGGTGCATTAAGTCAGCACCTCAGGAGTAAATGTCAGTTGGCTTTTCATAGCCGATCATTAAGAGGATCTCTACCGCTCCTGCTGCCTCTAGAGAGTTGAAAACAGCAGGTCTGGGACAGGTAGCACGTCCGGTGAACAGATCAGGCTTCCATAGCCGCAGGCAGAACAGTTGAAACTGGAGCAGCAGCACGGCCAGGTGGACTGGGGACAGCAAGGAGTCATCATGCCAAGTATTCCTGAGGCATGGTCCTAGGGCTCAGGTCCTCCGAGAGAGAGAAAGAAAGAGAGAATTAGAGAGAGCATACTTAAATTCACACAGGACACCGGATAAGACAGGAGAAGTACTCCAGATATAACAAACTGACCCTAGCCCCCCGACACATAAACTACTGCAGCATAAATACTGAAGGCTGAGACAGGAGGGGTCAGGAGACACTGTGGCCCCATCTGATGATACCCCCGGACAGGGCCAAACAGGAAGGATATAACCCCACCCACTTTGCAAAGCACAGCCCCCACACCACTAGAGGGATATTTCAACCACTAACCACATCCTGAGACAAGGCCGAGTATAGCCCACAAAGATCTCCGCCACAGCACAACCCAAGGGGGGGGCCAACCCAGACAGGAAGATCACATCAGTGACTCAACCCACTCAAGTGACGCACCCCTCCTAGGGACGGCATGAAAGAGCACCAGTAAGCCAGCGACTCAGCCCCTGTAATAGGGTTAGAGGCAGAGAATCCCAGTGGAGAGAGGGGAACCGGCCAGGCAGAGACAGCAAGGGCGGTTCGTTGCTCCAGAACCTTTCCGTTCACCTTCACACTCCTGGGCTGACTACACTCTATGACCAACTGAAGAGATGAGTCTTCAGTAAAGACTTAAAGGTTGAGACCGAGTCTGCTTCTCTCACATGGGTAGGCAGACCATTCCATAAAAATGGAGCTCTATAGGAGAAAGCCCTGCCTCCAGCTGTTTGCTTAGAAATTCTAGGGACAATTAGGAGGCCTGCGTCTTGTGACCGTAGCATACGTGTAGGTATGTACAGCAGTACCACATTGGAAAGATAGGTAGGAGCAAGCCCATGTAATGCTTTGTAGGTTAGCAGTAAAACCTGCTAATCAGCCCTTGCCTTAACAGGAAGCCAGTGTAGGGATGCTAGCACTGGAGTAATATGATAATTTTTTGGTTCTAGTCAGGATTAAACTTTAACTTCCTGACTGATGTCTTGAGATGTTGCTTCAATATATACACATAATTTTCCATCCTCATGATGACATCTATTTTGTGAAGTGCACCAGTCCCTCCTGTAGCAAAGCACCCCCACAACATGATGCTGCCACCCCCGCGCTTCACGGTTGGGATGGTGTTCTTCGGCTTGCAAGCCTCCCCCTTTTTCCTCCAAAAATAACGATGTTCATTGTGGCCAAACAGTTCTATTTGTGTTTCATCAGACCAGAGAACATTTCTCCAAAAAGTACAATCTTTGTCCCCATGTGCAGTTGCAAACCGTAGTCTGGCTTTTTTATGGCGGTTTTGGAGCAGTGGCTTCTTCCTTGCTGAGTGGCCTTTCAGGTTATGTCGATATAGGACTTGTTTTACTGTGGATATAGATACTTCTGTACCTGTTTCCTCCAGCATCTTCAGACGGTCCTTTGCTGTTGTTCTGGGATTGATTTGCACTTTTCGCACCAAAGTACGTTCATCTCTAGGAGACAGAACGCGTCTTCTTCCTGAGCGCTATGACGGCTGCGTGGTCCCATGATGTTTATACTTGCATACTATTGTTTGTACAGATTAACGTGGTACCTTCAGGCGTTTGGAAATTGCTCATAATGATGAACCAGACTTGTGGAGGTCTACAATTCTTTTCCTGAGGTCTTGGCTGATTTCTTTTGATTTTCCCATGATGTCAAGCAAAGAGGCACTGAGTTTGAAGGTAGGCCTTGAAATACATCCACAGATACACCTCCTGTAATGGGTGTCGTCGTCGGATGAGGAATAATCAGACCAAAGCGCAGCGTGGTAAGTGTTCATGCTTTTTATTTAAACTGAACAAAATAACAAAGAGAATGAACAAAACCAAAACAGTCCTGTCAGGTGCAGAAACACAAAACAGAAAACTACCCACAAAGCATCGGTGGGGAAAAGCTACCTAAGTATGGTTCCCAATCAGAGACAACAATAGACAGCTGTCCCTGATTGAGAGCCACACCCGGCCAAAACAAAGAAATACAAAACATAGAAAAATTAACATAGAATGCCCATCCAAATCACACCCAGACCAAACCAAAATAGAGACATAAAAAGCTCTCTACGGTCAGGGCGTGACACCTCCAATGGACTAAAATTATGTCAATTAGCCTATCAGAAGCTTCTAAAGCCATGACATAATTTTCTAGTATTTTACAAGCTATTTAAAGGTACAGTCAACTTAGTGTATGTTAACTTCTGACCCATTGGAATTGTGATACAGTAAAATAATCTGTCTGTAAACAATTGTTGGAAAAATTAAATTACTTGTCATGCACAAAGTAGATGTCCTAACCGACTTGCCAAAACTGTAGTTTGTTAACAAGAAATTTGTGGAGTGGTTGAAAAACAAGTTGTAATGACTCCAACCTAAATCAAATCACATCAAAGTTGATTTGTCACGAGCGCCGAATACAACAGGTGTAGACCTTACAGTGAAATGCTTACTTACAGGCGCTAACAAACAGTGCAAAAAAGGTATTAAGTGAACAATAGGTAAGTAAAGAAATAAAATCAACAGTAAAAAGACAGTGAAAAATAACAGTAGCGAGGCTATAACAGTAGCGAGGCTACATACAGGCATTGGTTAGTCGGGCTGATTTAGACAGTATGTACATGTAGATATGGTTAAAGTGACTATGCATATATGATCAACAGAGAGTAGCAGTAGCGTAAAAGAGGGGTTGGCGGGTGGGTGGTGGGTGGGACACAATGCAGATAGCCCCGTTAGCCAATGTGCAGGGGCACTGGTTGGTCGGACCAATTGTGGTAGTATGTACATGAATGGGGGTAAAAACTGTTGAGAAGACCCTTTGTCCTAGACTTGGCACTATGTAAACTTCCGACTTCAACTGTATATCTATATATAACAGCTTCCACTCTTCTGGGAAGGCTTTCCACTAGATGCTGGAACATTGCTGTGGGGACTTGCTTCCATTCAGCCACAAGAGCATTAGTGAGGTCGGGCACTGATGGGCGATTAGGCTCGCAGTCTGCATTCCAATTCATCCCAAAGGTGTTCGATGGCCAGTCAAGTTCTTCCACACCGATCTTGACAAACCATTTCTGTATGTACCTCACTTTGTGCACGGGGGCATTGTCATGCTGAAACAGGAAAGGGCCTTCCCCAAACTGTTGCTACAAAGTTGGAAGCACGGAATCGTCTAGGATGTCATTGTATGCTGTAGCATTAAGATTTCCTTTCACTGGAACTAAGGGGTCTAGCCAGAACCATGAAAAACAGCCCCAGACCATCATTCCTCCTCCACCAAACTTTACAGTTGGCACTGCATTCGGGCAGGTAGCGTTCTCCTGGCATCCGCTAAACCCATATTTTGTCAGTCAGACTGGCAGATGGTGAAGCGGAATTCATCACTCCAGAGAATGTGTTTCCATTGCTTCAGAGTCCAATCGCGGCAAGCTTTACACCACTCCAGCCAATGCGTGGCATTGCGCATGGTGATCTTAGGCTTGTGTGCAGCTGCTTGGCCATAGAAACCCATTTAATGAAGCTCCTGATGAACAATTATTGTGCTGATGTTGCTTCCAGGAGCAGTTTGGAACTTTGTAGTGAGTGTTGCAAAAGAAGACAGACGATTTGAACTTGCTCCCCGCTTCAGCACTTGGCGGTCCTGTTCTGTGAGCTTGTGTGGCCTACCACTTTGCGGCTGGGTCGTTGTTGCTCCTAGATGGTTCTACTTCACAATAACAGCACTTACAGTTGACCGGGGCATCCTGTTGACTTCTCCACATTGAAAGTCACTGAGCTCTTCAGTAAGGCCATTCTACTGCCAATGTTTGTCTATGGAGATTGCATGGCTGTGTACTCAATTGTATACACTGTGTCTGAAATGCACTAATTTGAAGAGGTGTCCCCATACTTTTGTATATAGATGTGTATCTATGGACACACACTTTTACATTGTTTCTGTGGTCATAAATGTCTGTGGCACTGATGCTGTTCCCATGACAACCTGTAATGTGGTGCTGATGGTGTTTCCACGGTGACAGGCCCAGTGCCAGGAGGTGAGGAAGAGGAAGGAGCTGGAGCTGCAGATAGTGACTGAGTCCATCAGGCTGTGGGAGGGAGACGACATCAGGACACTGGGCTCTGTTCTCTACATGAGTCAGGCTCTGGTTAACAGCCCTGGAGCAGAGGTCAGAGGAAAACCTTAACATTATAATAACTAATGTCCATGAGTCAAATACTATTAACTTCCTCTTGCTCTCTCTCTTGCTCTCTCTCTCTCTTGCTCTCTCTCTCTCTTGCTCTTGCTCTCTAGGAGAAGTGTGAGCGCTACCTCATGCTTTTCCCTCATGTCCTCCTCATGCTGTCTGCCAGTCCAAGGATGAGTGGCTTCATATTCCAGGTATAACCCCTTAGTCTACTATACCAGGGTCTTATTGATTTGGTGCGAAATGGACTGAAAGAAGGAGGGACTACATGAACTTGTCCAATAAGAAATGCTAATTTTAGTTTTCAGTTTCAAAATGTTTTGCTACGGTGTTCCCTAATCAATAGGACCCAGTTGTGATTAACTACCGTGTTTAGTGTGGGTTCAGATGTTGATGATGGTTTCTTGTCTACAGGGGAAGCTACCATTGACTGGTATGACTGTGACCACGCTAGAGGACAGTGATGCCCACAAAAACTCCTTTGAGCTTTCTGGTAAGACTACTGTGGTACTGTGGCGTATTCACAACGTACATTAGTGTGGGTGTATAATGTGTTTATTGCCTCCTGTAGGCACTCTATTTGAGTGTCTCCAGGTTGTGTGTGTGTGTATAATGTGATGTGTTTATAATGTGTGTGTGTGTATAATGTAATGTGTGTATTGTGTCCTCCAGGCAGTCTATTTGAGTGTCTCCAGGTTGTGTGTGTGTGTATAATGTGATGTGTGTGTATAATGTGTGTATTGTGTCTAGAGGTCGACCGATTATGATTTTTCAACGCCGATACCGATTACTGGAGGACCAAAAAAAGCCAATACTGATTAATTGGACGATTTTTATATATATATATTTGTAAAAATGACAATTACAACAATACTGAATGAACACTTTTATTTAAACTTATTATAATACATAAATAAAAATCTATTTAGTCTCAAATAAATTAAATTAAATAATAATAATAAAATTATGAAACATAACATAACATTTAAATAATGCAAAAACAAAGTGTTGGAGAAGAAAGTAAAAGAGAAATATATGCCATGTAAAACGCTAACGTTTAAGTTCCTTGCTCAGAACATGAGAACATATGAAAGCTGGTGGTTCCTTTTAACATGAGTCTTCAATATTACCAGTTAAGAAGTTTTAGGTTGTAGTTATTATAGGAATTATAGGACTATTTCTCTCTATACCAGTTGTATTTCATATACCTTTGACTATTGGATATTCATATAGGCACTATAGTATTGCCAGCCTAATCTCGGGAGTTGATAGGCTTGAAGTCATAAACAGCGCTGTGCTTCAAGCATTGCTAAGAGCTGCTGGCAAAAGCAGTAAAGTGCTGTTTGAATGAATGCTTACGAGCCTGCTGCTGCCTACCACCGCTCAGTCAGACTGCTCTATCAAATATCAAATCATAGACTTAATTATAATATAATAAACACACAGAAATACAAGCCCTAGGTCATTTAATATGGTCAAATCCGGAAACTATAATTTCGAAAACAAAACGTTTATTCTTTCAGTGAAATGCGGAACCGTTCTGTATTTTATCTAACGGGTGGCATCCATAAATCTAAATATTGCTGTTACATTGCACAACCTTCAATGTTATGTCATAATTATGTAAAGTTCTGGCAAATTAATTACGTTCTTTGTTAGGAAGAAATGGTCTTCACACAGTTCGCAACGAGCCAGGCGGCCCAAACGGCTACACATACCCGGACTCTGCTTGTACAGAACGCAAGACAAGTGACACAATTTCCCTAGTTAATATTGCCTGGTAACATGAATTTATTTTAACTAAATATGCAGGTTTAAAAAAATATACTTGTGTATTGATTTTAAAGAAAGGCATCGATGTTTATGGTTAGGTACATTGGTGCAACGACAAATGCGAATGCGCTTGTTAAAT